>NW_023495991.1:0-62930 GCF_904425465.1 Colossoma macropomum | reverse complement strand
ACACCACACACACTGCAATGCAGTTTGCTGAGTTCATTTATTGGTAATGATCAGTAATCAGAGACCAATGAGAGCAGGAAGAAGAGCAGAAGAGTGACTCTCTCTCAGTGAGTGAGCGACAGAGTTTAAGCACAGCAGGATTTCACACACAGTGATCATCCATCAGATTGTGAACTTTGGTTCAGGCAGTTTGGATCTGCTGTGGCTCCACTGAAGCAAAGCTGACATGTGTAATAGTGGTTAGGATTGTTAGGGATTGGGTAACAGCGGTACAGAAACTTGCCAATGTTATTCTCTCCTATTTTTCTAAGGTACCTCTCCAGATCAGTGTTATCATTATCAAATATCCTGTTGTAGACAAAAGCTTTTGGACCTTGGCAATCCCCACCGCCACCCATCTCCTCCGGCTTCCTCAGTCCTGCATCAGTCCTTCTACAACTATGAGGGGGGATCTGGCCTTCTAGCTACAGGCAGAAGCTGCCCAGAACTGTTACTCTTTCAATCAATTCTCCCTCATACTCCCACCACATGTCGAAGGCATGGTCTGAACTCACAAATGCTACTTCAGTTTGACTCAGCAGGGACAGTCAGCAGGTGATGGTCAGCTTATTTGTCCTGAATTTATCCCATTATTTGATTTGAATTTAGAATTCATATTTTCAGTAAGATGGGTGACACATGACTAACACAAAACTCAAAACATGCTATTGTTTTTCCAGCAACTTCTAAGAGTCAAAAATATCAATATTTAAAAAGTATTTTCCCAAAATGGGAGAAGGTATTTAGAGTTTTGCTTTTGGAGTGTCAGGTTTAATATTTAAAACTTCAACTTTTCAGATGATGCATGGAATCACTTGCGTGATACACAACAGTCCTTCAAAGCTGATTGAACTCTGAATGCACTTTGTTCAGGGATTCGTAATCAGAGTAAGTCATCAGAACTACAACACAGCCAACTGTCACGCATATCTTGATTAGACAAAAAAAAGAAAAAATACATTATTCACTCGGATCAGTTAATCATGATCGCTGCTCTACCGACGTCTACTGAATTGCTGGAGACTCTACACAGAGATGATGTCCACTTATCGTACTTCACACTTCTCACCACTAGAGGCCAGTCTGTTTTAAGATTCCTTATCATGTCAACATTAGCAAGAAACACACATCAAATAGCCAACATACCCTGAGAAGAGAACTATGGGCCTACAGGGGTCACTCTGATCACACTGCAGCGCAAAACAGATTAGTTTCTTATATCTGACTTTTTAGGTAGGAAACTGTTCTTGTCACTGTGGCAGTACCCCTCTTGTCACTGGGGTGGGACCCCTCTTGTCACTGGGGCGGTACCCTTCTTTCACTGTGGCAGTACCCCTCTTGTCACTGTGACAGTGCCCCACTTGTCACTGGGGTGGGACCCCTCTTGTCACTGGGGCGGTACCCCTCTTGTCACTGGGGCGGTACCCTTCTTTCACTGTGGCAGTACCCCTCTTGTTACTGTGGCAGTGCCCCTCTTTCCCTGTGGCAGTACCCCTCTTGTTACTGTGGCAGTACCCCTCTTGTTACTGTGGCAGTACTCCTCTTGTCACTGTGGCAGTAACCCTCTTGTCACTGGGGCAGTACCCCTCTTGTCACTGGGGCCATACTGCTCTCGTCACTGGGGTGGAACCCTCAAGGGTACATCTCAGTACCTTCAGTCAGGGAACATAACTGTACCATAATCCACTGAAATGATAATGTCTAAGCTGGACTGACTCCACACACCCCGTCTCGTCTCCAGGCTTTTATTTTATTGTTCTGTTTTAAAACATTAGATTATGAAAAGGTACAAATACGAACTTTTCACCTGGAAAAAACAATTTAAAGTTCACAACTGGACCTTAAAACCACTGTTGTACCTTTGAGGGAACATTTACTTTTTTTGTACCTTGATGAATAAGAAATGTGCCTGCACAGAACCTTTATCTCTAACAGTGTATGGAGTCCTGCTCAAATCAAACATGTGAAAAAATGCAGATTTGGGTTGCCAGTCTGAACAAGGCCAGAAAGCCAACATACACTGGAAAGAGAGCTGGGGGTCTATGGGGGTCACTGTGGTCTTTCTCAGACAAGCAGCTGAAGTCTTTTTTTTTTGGCATATGCGATGTGAATTGAATTGAAGTGTTAGATATTTCTCAGTGGATATCACAGAATTGCCTTCAGCTTAATCAGGACAAACCCGAGATGCTGGTACTTTTACATCTTTTGAATTTTGTCCCTTCCGTTCCAAGCAGAACTAACACCTGTAGAGCTCTTTTTACCAGGCTTCCAAAGAAAACTATACACCCCCTATACACAAAAAAGGGTAAAGATTTCAGCAGCAGGGGTGCCAGACAAAACCTGTCAATCAACAGTAAAAACTTTCTCAATGATAGCAAAATCCATAAAATGATTAAACTTTCATTAAATTTCATAGAAATATGGCCATTTACTGTAATTCTGCAGTTTCACTATTTCAACTAGTTGTTCTAACATACAGTGTTTTACCATCATAATAACAGTAACAACAATTAAAATAAACACAAATGGTTTTAAAATAAAGGTGATCATTTATTTTGTGATTTTGCGTTCTATTTCTGTAAATTAACAACTGTGTTAAAATACATTATTTATATGCTTCATTTAGATCCATTTAACCTTTTTTCAAAAAACAGACATTGACTGTTACAACTTACAGTACTTTGCCTGTAAACATACATCTGCTTGAATTTCTGATTATTTTAAGGCATTTAGAAAACTGACTGGATGAACACGATTCTAAATTTAGACACCTGATGCAAGTACAACTACATTTTTTTTACAAATCAATTCATAAGGAAATGTTTAACATTAATGTAAGCTTCCTCTCCAACACCTTAGCTCCACTATAGCTGATTCATGTGGTCACTAGCTAGTTGGCTAACCTCTGCTTAAGTTGCAGGTTCTTCTGCCCAAGCTGAGCCGTAGCCCAGCTTTGGCCTTTTCTGCAGGCCTAACGTCACTCCTATATTGGCTTTTTGATGCGTATATTCTAAATAATTCCCAATGCAATTTGTCAGATGCAACATGTTACAACTTAATGCAGCTTCATGACTTTATTTACTGGTATTGATCAGCGCTGTTACAGAAAGAGAAAAGCTAGAATAAGAGCAGAAGTGTAGGCAACACTTTACAGTATCTACAGCATCCACAGCATATTTATAAAGTGTACAGTAATGCAGAAATACAATGACATGATTAGTTTGAAACAGTCATAATATACATTCATCATGTGATGGATCGACAACACAATGACATTAACTGTATACTTCATGATATCATGTACACTTTAGTACATGTGGTATTCAAAAGACGGTACTGGTCAGACAACATTCATAATTGATACAAAAACAGTGTAATGACATTGGTGACATTTCACATTTCTAAACACAGAGCTGTGCAAGAGTTTAGAAATGATTCACTAACATTTCATGATGTAAATGTATGCATTATATTGTAATATATTGTTGCTGTCAGAACAAAACCTCCACAAACATCTCCATTATTGTCATTTTTCAGTTTTTGACATTATTTGAAAATGTCTTTACATTGTTTCAAGATTTCATGACGAACAGACCAACGGAAACGGTGCAAAATGACTTGGAAAAAATTCTGGTTCCATTAACTTCCATTAAAAGTAAAGTATGCTTTTTCCTTTTCTTGTAAGTTAGCATTTCAGAGTTTTGTTCAGGTTTTGACAGCAGTGATATAATAGTTTTCTATAATAGTCAAAACATTAAGCATTAATGATAGATGAGTCACAGTCTCTTGCAGCACTACAGAAGCTCTTACATGTTGTAGCAGGGATAAGTCAGGGAGGACTGTGGCACTGTACAGTGCTGGACTCATTAATAAGTGCTTTAAATGAATCTTTCAACATGATGATGTAATCATACTGGGTTATTATGCTGCTCATGTACACGCTATGAACACTTCATGAATAATAGTTCCTGTAAAGTGTTACCGAAGTGTATGACCATCAGTGAGTGGTGTGTGTGTTTGTGTGTGTTTATGTGTGTGTGTGTGTGTGTGTGTGTGTGTGTGTGTGTGTTTCAGTGTTTAAGCGCAGCAGGATTTTAGAGACACTGATCATCCACTACAGGCTTGATTACTCCAGATTACGACTGTTAAGGCCGTTACACACTGAACATTTGTTGCATTAGAATTGTACACACTGAACACAGCGCCATCTGGAATTTCACTGTGTCGTTCACAACCACGACAACAACAAACTACCAGGTAGAAGTGACAAAGCTCTCCTACACTCCTCACACAATGGGCGAATGACATTGGGCTACTTCCTATTTTGGAAAAGTGAAAGGAGCATGGAGAGTTTCACCCCCTCATTCAGGAGCTGAAACTCTATAAGAGCTTTCAGATACAACTCACACGTCTGTAACTGATTGTAAGTGCAGTGGTGTTGGTTTTGGACTGTTTTACTGGTCATATGAGACAGAAATATAAACCGGGTTAACGGTAATATGTGTAAATTGTACTTTTCCATCCTCATTTATTTTACTTACAGTTTATCTCACGGATTTGCTTGTTTGACTGTTCACATCTATCCTAACAATGGGAATCACAACTCAGCCATTTCGCCCTGATGCGCTACGGGCATTAAGTTCTTTGTTATTGTGACATAACGCTGATTTGTCCTACAGTGTAATTTGATTTGTCCTAAATTGTGTTTGGTATAATCACGAGTACACATGCTCGATTTAATTAATTAATTTATTGTTGTCCGAATAAATCATGGTCAGTGTGTAAAGGCCCTAAAGTCTTTTAGATTTGGCATTGTAGAAATAAAACATTGTTTTGCCAGCAGTGATGACACTCATAAGCGTCAGGGTTAAGGAAACAACGATAGAGGAACACATTGTGATCTATTTCTCCACCATGTTGCTGTAGACCACTGGTATCATTTTGAAATATCTGATTGTAGACAAAAGCTTTTGGGCCTTGGTGCCCATGAAACATTTGAATGGCAGTAAGAATATTCCGGTTATTATCTGGATTTAAACATGTATCGCTACAGGGGGAGTAGTAGGTGTAGAAGATCACACAGCGTTGTCCACCTTGGTTCAGGAGATTCATCATAGGAGAGTGTGCTGGGTCTGGTGGGTTCAGCAGCCTGTACTCAGAGTGGACGTTTTTTCTTGGTGTGGCCGCGATCATCGTGTTGTTTTGATATATTTCTCTGCTATTTAAGCGCTGCTTCACAACATCAGGAGGATTATCCACTGTGAGAAAATCTGCATCAGGATAAAACCATGGACCACACATTTTGACTGGAATGTTGATGGCCACAGCATACTGGGGTCCAATATCAGGATGATAACTATAAGAAACAAAGCAGTTGAGAAAACACAGTAAAACCCCACTAATGCACTGATGTTTTGATTAAAATGCTTCTGGAGAACCTGTTACAAAGCAATTTTATCTGTTTTCATGACTTTATTACAAAATTCTAAAAAAGTGGGGCAGTTTGTGAAATAAAAACAGAAAGTAGTGATTAGTTAACATATTTGTTGCTACGACCTTGTGAGTTGTATTTTTTTGTAAATATGTGCTCATCGAGTTTGGGACTGTTACATCAGCTTTCCTGTTAACGGCACTTCATAATCAATTGGGGACTGAAGACACAAACTGATTCAGTTTTGAAAGTGTATTTTTTTTTTGCCATTTTTCATTTATACAATTCTATGTATATGTATATGTATAAAAAAACAATTAAGTTGATTAGAATGAAGCTTATGTCCATTTCATGTCTTGAGCATTTACAAATAGTGAATCAGGAAAAACAGACACGGACAATTTACATGGGTTTACAGACTCTCATTTCAACCCCACACACTTCACTCGACTGCTGCAATGCGGGACAAACACATCCAGACCAGGAACTCTGTGAAACAAATATGAACTATTGTAATTATCTTACATCATTCAGGGTGGCCAATTGCCTGTGTAGAAAGAACTACTTTTCTCATTTTACAATTATCTGAGTTCTCCATTGTACTAGGTCTTCCCTGGTTAGTTAAGCAATAGAACATGAAAGGGAGTGTGTTACTGAGAAATCAAGGAGAGTGTCGTAGATCATCACAGCGGTGATGTCATTGGTGAGTCTGACCAAATCAGACTGAGCCATAAAACTGACGCAATATCAAGTTTAGCTCAGTTTTGTCAGTTTTCCCCAGATGAGTATTAATGTTGTTTTGTTCCAGCCAGTCTGTAAAGCATCTTACAGCCCATTCAGTTTGGTGAATGGTATTGGGTTCATTTCTGGCTGATTCCAGGTTGTTTAGCTGTTCTTCTGTCACAGCTGCCGACTGAAAAGCTGCTCAGTGGTGATGACAGTTTGGGAATTTAGTGTCGTCTCATCTTCAGAGTCTGACCAAATTGGCTGTCGTTCAAATGTGATCTTAAAAGTGTCCATTTTCTGTTCGTGGCAAAGTAAGAAGTAAAACCGTTCAAATGGCTCCTACAGCTATCAAACTTGTTGCTTAGCAACGGCGTGTCATCGGAGTGATAGTGTTTGTGAACAAGCCATGATGTTATGGCAAAATAACAGCACAGTTAGAAAGCCTCTCAACCAATCAGCTTGCATGTCCAGAACAAACTGTTGTATAAAGAAACAAATCCACAAGTCTGATAAAGAAATCAGTCCAGTCCAACTACTGTAGACAGAACTGTCTAGCTTTGCCTACTATCACCATTACCTCCACTTCCATAGAAAGCCCTGATATAGTTAATTCCATTCAGATCCCAGAAGTGCACTCAGATCTGTCAGAGGTCTTTAGCAAAGTCAGTGCTACTGAACTGCCACCACATCACACCTATGACTGTGCAACAGACCTTATAACCCTCACCTGTTCCTTATGCCATGAACATGTTAGTTTAGTACATAAGCCCAGGCTTTAGCCTAGTCACCTAGTCCTATTATTCTGTCTAATTGCTGTATTGTGTATGACCCTTGGCTAGTTTGTTTATTTTGGCCTTGCCCTTGTGGTACTTTCTGGTTTGACCTTGTTTCTGATTTTGGCCATTGCTTTTTGGACTTCCCACATGGTTACTGTTGTCGTGTTTTGGCTTTTGACTTTGGACTAGCTGACCTTGATTTTGGATCCTCCCTTTGTAATGAACCCATTTTAATTAATTAAGGTCTGGGAGAATCTGAATTCTGTCCAAGCCTGACTTTTTTCTTTGTTTGTTTTTACATTTGAGTTACTTGACATTTGAGGAAATAAATCGGCATCACTGCATCGCAGCTTCCTGATCCTGAGTCAGTTTGTCAACCACCATTCAGCTATCCTGCAACAATGACATAAAACATTACATATATTGCCTGTATGGTTTGACCTAAAATACAAGTAAAATTGGATTTATGAAGCCATGTTTTCTGTTTTTATAAGCATTTCACACACTGTCCCAACTTTTTTGGAGTTTGTAATGCAGCAATATTTAATTCTCATTTATATCTGGCTAAATGATAAAATGAGCAAGACAGAGATCTACAGTTCGTAGGTATTGGTAGGTTTTGGCTTCTGTTCCTTTGTTTTCTTCACTATAATAAATATTTGCTTACATGTTCTGGATGTGACTGATGATGCGAGCCAGAGTGTTCTGGTCCACACCTTGACCTTCAGTTCCTCTCAGACAGAGAAGACACAGCAGGAACACTCTCAGAGTTCCACTGAGAACCTGCACACACACACACACACACACACACACAACACACCCCCCCCACACACACACACACGCACACACATACACACAAACATACACACACACACACACAACACACACCACACACACGCACAATCACACACACACACACAACACACACACACACAATCACACACACACACACCCCACACACCACACACACATACACACACACACACACATACAATCACACACACACACACAAAATCACACACACACACCACACACACACACACACCGCACACAAACACAACACACCGCACACAAACACACACGTCAGTAATAAATATGTAATAAATGCTTATTTGGAAATCATCATTAAATCAATAAAAAATGCTAAATTAATAATACATTCTCAATCATTAATGAATGATAAACTGATAGTAAATCAGAAAGAAATGATAAACCAATATTAAATCATTAATCAGTCAATGAATGCGCAATAAATCCCAAATCAATAATAAATGTAAAGTCAGTAATAAACACTAAATCACTAACAAGTCAATCATTAATAAATTCTAAATCAGTTTTGTAAAGCCAAATTTGTAATAATTGCAACCTCAGTAATACAAATAAATGTGTAATTAAAACTTAGTAATAAGATCAGTAATATATGCTAAATCTGTAATTAATGCTGACCCAGTAAAAAAGCTAAATCAATAATAAACACAAAATCAGTGATACACCCAAAAGGTGTAATTAATCTGTAATGAATCTTTAATGAATCTCTAATAAATCTGTAATAAATGCTAAATTAGTACTAAACACACATCACTTAAAGATCTCACCATGGCTGTCAGCGCAGGAGGAGTCTGAGGAGCTTCTGTAGATGATGAAGAGCTGAACTTTCTCAGAAGAAAGTGCTGCAGAGAAGAAACTGATGAACATTTATACTTTTTATGGCCCCACCTACTTTAAAAAACAGATTATTCACTGTTCACTGATTGGACAAGTGCAACTGTAGTTTTCAAATAATGTAAAAAGAAATTAAAATAATGATGAAACTCAGTTTTTCAGTGTGAAATGGAATAAAAACAGAAAACAGTGTTCAGTAAATTCTGCTTGATCTGTATTGAATTGAAAAGACAAATATGATATTTCAGGTTTCAGCTCATGAACTTTATTGTTTATTATAAATATTTGCTTATTCTGAATTTCATACCTGCATCAAATTCCTAAACAGCTGTACAGGAGCTTGTTTACCGCTGTTACATCACCTTTACTTTAATAGCTCTTAATACTCGTCTGTGGACTGAAGACAGAAACTGATCCAGCTTTAAAGAGGAACTTTTCACCCTCCTTCAGTTGTACAAGCCTTCACCTGCGCAACCATACGAGGCCCTTGTTTTCGTATGTTGCACTTCATGAAGCACCACATGATTTCAAAAGGATCCACATGCAGAACGTTTCTGCTGTTATTGTGTTGAAATCAGCAGGACGGCCCTGAAAGCGATGGTCTGTCTCTAAAAGGCCTCATGTGTTGCTCCAGAATGTGGTCAGTTGATGAAGTTTTCACAGATGAGGAAGTTACCCTCTAACAAAAAAAACCACACTGTAAAACCTGATTAGTGACGTCTCAACTGATTTGAGGAAACTGAGTGCCTCCAATGTTTTAGACTCAAGAACTGTTCCAGCTCTAAATAAGTAACTGTAAATGAAATTACACTGTCATTGTGATAAATTCATATTGTACTGCATTACAGAGATATGATCATAGACATTTGTAACAATGTCTTGTCCACCTTAACGTCACTACAGACCACCTCACCAAACACTGACAGTATGGTCCAGAGTTCTGTAGCATTTAGCCTCAGCAGAACCACAGTCAGCAGAGAGGAACTCACTAACTCTGTGAGGGCGTTTTAGGGCCACTGTTAATAAAAATAAAAATAGTAGACTTCGAGAATAAAGTCGTAATACTTTGAGAATAAAGTCGTAGAATTACAACATTAAAGTGGCATTAATACCAGGAAAGGTCACAATATTGTGGCCAAAGGCTTTGCAAAGTGAAGGCAGCGCCTCCTCGTGTTAAATGAGGGGCGTTGAGTTGGTGGAGTTCTACTTTCATATCGATTCACCCTCTATGCTCCTGAAGAACCTCATGGACTTACAGTGGAACTTTATTTAGGCAAGCAAGTTTTCACACATTCACACTAAAGCACTCACTAGCAAAATGCATGTTGATGCTGAGTTTTGTACAGAGATTTATGTATATATTTATTTTTAAAAGAATGCTGTAGGTGGATTTTACCCAGCTCTCCCAGAAAATAGGCTCCTGTTCACATTTACTTATGTGCCTAAAAATTCACTTTTAACAAAAGATCACATTTAAGAAGAAGAACGAGAGAGAATTGATCACCGGATTGTTGGAGTGTTTTTACTCCGAGGTTGTAAAATGTTATTTATTCATTTCATTTAATAAAGTACATATTTGATTACATACCATATGAATTTTTAATCCTGCTTTGTGTTCATTTAATTTCACCTAATTTCACCTAATTCACCTAATTCGCTGTGTGCATATAAGAGATCTATCTCATTGTGGATATAATAGATTTAATTCTCTGTGTATATTTCAGATGTAATTCGCTGTGTGTATATAAGAGATCTAATTCTCTGTGTGTATATTTGAGATGTAATTCGCTGTTATTATATAAGAGATCTAATTCTCTGTGTTTACATTTGAGATCTAATTCTCTGTGTGTATCTTTGAGATGTAATTCTCTGTGTGTATATTTGAGATCTAATTCTCTGTGTGTATATAAGAGATCTAATTCGCTGTCTGTATATAAGAGATCTAATTCGCTGTCTGTATATAAGAGATCTAATTCTCTGTGTGTATATAAGTGATCTATTTCGCTGTGTGTATATGAGGTCTAATTCGCTGTGTATATAAGAGATCTAATTCTCTGTGTGTATATTTGAGATGTAATTCGCTGTGTTTATATAAGAGATCTAATTCGCTGTGTGTACATAACATCTAATTCTCTGTGTGTATATTTGAGATGTAATTCTCTGTGTGTATATCAGAGATCTAATTTGCTGTGTGTATATCAGAGATCTAATTCTCTGTGTGTATATTTGAGATCTAATTCGCTCTCTGTATATAAGAGATCTATTTCTGTGTGTATATTTGAGATCTAATTTGTTGTGAGTATATAAGAGATCTAATTCTCTGTGTGTATATCAGAGATCTAATTTGCTGTGTGTATATCAGAGATCTAATTCTCTGTGTATATTTCAGATGTAATTCGCTGTGTGTATATAAGAGATCTAATTCTCTGTGTGTATATTTGAGATGTAATTCGCTGTTATTATATAAGAGATCTAATTCTCTGTGTTTACATTTGAGATCTAATTCTCTGTGTGTATCTTTGAGATGTAATTCTCTGTGTGTATATTTGAGATCTAATTCTCTGTGTGTATATAAGAGATCTAATTCGCTGTCTGTATATAAGAGATCTAATTCGCTGTCTGTATATAAGAGATCTAATTCTCTGTGTGTATATAAGTGATCTATTTCGCTGTGTGTATATGAGGTCTAATTCGCTGTGTATATAAGAGATCTAATTCTCTGTGTGTATATTTGAGATGTAATTCGCTGTGTTTATATAAGAGATCTAATTCGCTGTGTGTACATAACATCTAATTCTCTGTGTGTATATTTGAGATGTAATTCTCTGTGTGTATATCAGAGATCTAATTTGCTGTGTGTATATCAGAGATCTATTTCTGTGTGTATATTTGAGATCTAATTTGTTGTGAGTATATAAGAGATGTAATTGTCTGTGTGTATATGAGATCTAATTCTCGGTGTGTATATTTAAGATGTAATTCTCTGTTTATATAAGAGACCTAATTTGCTCTGTGTGTACATAAGAGATATAATTCTCTGTGTGTATATCAGAGATCTAATTTGCTGTGTGTATATCAGAGATCTAATTCTCTGTGTGTATATAAGAGATGTAATTCGCTGTGTGTATATCAGAGACCTAATTCTCTGTGTGTATATATGAGATCTACTTTGCTCTCTGTGTATAAGAGATCTAATTCGCTGTGTATATATTTGAGATCTAATTCACTGTGTGTATGAGTCTCTTAGTTTAGATGAGCTTGTTAAGGAATCAAAATATGAACATTGCTACTGTATCTGACAGTGAGCTAAAACTTCTGCACACTGAAGTGACATCAAATGAAAGTGAATCTACTATTAACAGGGGTGGGAAGAAGTCATTAAGTTGCAAGTAAAAAGTAAGTCTCAAGTCTTGACACTCAAGTCCCAATAAAAACTTTATATTTTTGGGAGCATTGGGCACATAGGATTAAAAACTAGCTGTCATGCTACCGTTTCCCCTGAGATCCTCCCCACACCTGTGAACTTCAACTCCCATAATGCATCTGGTTCTGATGTCACAGTCACAAACCCACCATCAACCAACTGTGAACAGTTACACAGATTCTCCTCTCCTGAATTCTAATCACTCTCACCTGTTCTCATTAGTTGTGTTTGTATATATACCTGTTCATTTCGTTAACTCATTGTGAAGTGTTGCCAGTTGTGCTGTCTGGTGTGTACTGAGTGTTCTTTCTGTCTTTGCTTCCTGTGTGTTTATTTACTCTTTTTGGCCCTTGTTTGCTGCGTCGGCTTTTCCCTTGTACCTTGATGGTTTTGGTGTATATTCTTTTGGCGGCTCCCTTGCTTGTTTATGGACTCTTGTTTAAGATCTCAGTTTCCTGATGTACCTGTTTGTTGCTTTCTTGGTTCTGACCCGGTCTGGATTACTGACCACCCCCTTGTTTTGCCCTATTGTCAAAAAAGCTCACTCATTTTACTTCCATGAGTGTCTGGTTCATCTGCCTAGCGTGACACTAGCTCAGCCAACTAAAACCAACCCCTTTAGTTTAAAACGAATTTAGATGACTACAGAAACCAAAATGACTGAACTGAACAAAGTTTAGAGAAAAGCCAGCAAAGTGATGGTGAATGTATGAAGCTGAAGTTGACTTTTTTCACCAGCAGCTTCTGATTCACATTTTCTGAATCTGAAATTCTATTCAAACCAGTCTTCTTCCTCTTGGTGTTTGAATGAGGAGAAATTTACATCATAGCAGTTCAGACCTTATTTTTGTAGGGCTGTGTTCTTACCAGCTTATGAAAATGAAGAAAAAAAGCCTCATGTCCACAAGTAAAAACATGCTGCTAATCCTCATTTATGAATGAATGTGTTATGACAGTACTATTGACTCTTTAATGTTACAGTAAATCTGGAGGCGTGTTTTATGAATCTGGCCCTTTACATTCAGCTGCTGTTCTAAATAACCATGTTATGGTTATTTAGAAAAAGTGTTCTGGAGTTTCTGAGGGGAAGATGAATCTTGCAGAACAGGAGCCAAACCATAAGCTCTGTTCTCCAGACCAAGCCTTGTTTCACTGAAACAGATCTTCAAGAAAGGCAGCGGCAAAATAAAATACACGTTTTATAAACAAATAAATAATGCCCCACACCCCGTATATCTAGTTTTGATTAACCTCTACAAGAAAATAAACACCCCAAAACCCCAACAGACACTTTAGAATCACTAAAACTACACCACTGTTTTATGCAGCTTTATGAACTTATTTATTGCTGATTGCTTTAATGCAGAGCAGTAAGAGTAGAAAGATGAAGAAGTACAAGTGTAGAAGAAAACATGTGTTTGCATGAGTGTGTAGATGAACAAAGCTCAAGTTTCAGGCATCCAGCAGTCGTCCACTAAAATCTAAGCTAAATATCAGGATCTCTGAGGCAGACATTCAGCTTTTACTTTTCCATCTTCAACACAGCTGTTGCACTCAGAATTATCACAGCGATAAAGTGGAACGTTTTCATTATTTACAGCTTTAAAGGCTCTTTCAAATTGGTCTTTCTTCTCTTCACCATAAGGTTTCCTGAAAACCAAAGCTTTAGGACCTTGGTGTTTTCCAAACTCAGTGAGAGCTGCGAAAATATTGAAGTCGTGATTTGCACGGTTTAAGCAAGTGCCGAGGCAGGGGCTGTAGTAGGTGTAGAAGATCACACAACCTTTTCGGTTTTGTTTCAGGAGCGTCTGCATAGGGGTCTCATCTGGTTTCGGTTGTTTCAGCAGAAGATACTCAGAGTGGTACATAATATTTTTAACCTTTTTTTTTGTTGCACCAATCAAGGACGTCCCTACATAAACCCTGTCATCGCTATTCATAGCCTGTATTGCATCAGCTGGATCATCATTCTTGAGAAAACTTTTGTCAGGTTTAGAGTCCTTATTTTCACAGTAATGAACTGGAACGTTGATGGCCACTGCAAATTGATCTCCATGTTGTGGATTGTACCTAAAGAAATATTCAAACACAACAGTATCCTGCATTACAACTGACACAAATACTCTTGATATTATGATGAATAAAAGCTTTATGAGCTTTGTAAATTATAGGCAATATATACTTTTTGTTTAATGAGTAGAACAACAGAGGTGGTTTGTTATCATTGAAGCTCTGATTACTACTGAAGCTTCTGACTACTCAGTCAGAGTAGATCAACACAGCCATGATTTTATTCATCATAACACATTATAAACAGTGTTTTACAAAGTCTTAGAGCAAGCCAAGAGAGCAGTTTACAATAAAGTGACCATTGTCGTTGCTTTGCAATCCATGAAGAGTGAACACTTTTCAGCCAGTCAGACTGTGAGGAAGGAACTGCATGCTTTTAAAAACAGATTCCTAACTGGTTTTTGGCCTGGCTGAATGCTTATAGTAAAATCTTTTGGCAAAGATCTTTCTCACTATGTGGAGGCTCTTTAAAAATGTTCTTCATGCTCCAGAACCTTTTTTACAAAAATGGATCTTTAAAGAATCATCCATTACAATCTTTACAAAACCAGAAGTAGCTGCTCAGTGGCATCAATCCAAAGAATTCCTGTTTTCACTATTATCTAATGAAACCTCAAAGTTCAATATGTTGTTCTTCAGGGCTATTTCACTTTGACCCTTCATTAACAGTTAGAGTGCACTGGTAGATTAGGCTCACCTGCTCTGTTCCTACCTGTTATGAATGTCATCAATGATGTGAGCCAGATTGTTCTGATCCACCAGCTGAGCTTCAGTTCCTCTCAGACAGAGAGAGAGAAGACAGAGCAGGAACACTCTCAGAGTTCCACTGAGAACCTGCACACACACACACACACAGACACACACACACACAACACACACACACACACACACACACACACACACACACACACACACAGACACACACACAACACACACACACACACACACAGACACACAGACACAAACAGACACACACATCCACACACACCCCCACACACACACACACACACACACCCACACACACAGACACACACACACACACACAGACACACACACACACACACACCCACACACACACCCACACACAGACACACACACCCCCACACACAGACACACACACACACACCACTCACACACACACACACCACTCACACACACACACAGACACACACATTGTACACACACACACATCACCCACACACAACACACACACACCACACATACATCACACACGCACATTACACACACACACCACACACACACACACACACATCACACACACACACACACACACACCACACACACACACATCACACAGACCACACACACACCACACACACCACACACACACACACATCACACAGACCACACACACACCACACACACCACACACACACACACATCACACAGACCACACACACACCACACACACACACACACACATCACACACACACACACACACACACCACACACACACACATCACACAGACCACACACACACACACACAACACACACACACATTCACTAATGAACTCAGCTTATTATAGTGTATATTATTAGTATTATTAGTATTAATAGCGTGGAGGCTGTACCTGCGCCTCATTCGCTAATGAACTCATATCATTATAGTATATATTATTAGTATTATTAGTATTAATAGCGTGGAGGCTGTACCTGCACCTCATTCACTAATGAACTCAGCTCATTATAGTATATATTATTAGTATTATTAGTATTAATAGTATTAATAGTGTACAGGAAATTAAACCTTGTTTCGCACCTTAAGATGCTAAAAAGTTCTCTAAGAATCTCTAAATTGAATCTCTGAATCTACATTCAGCTCTCACTAGTATTAAGCCTGGTTACCCAACAAAGTAACCGGGTTCCCTTGTAATTTAACTTAAAGAGTTTGTGAAGAAAATGCTGAGAGAATTCAGAGGCCGTATCTTACCATGTCGGTCAGAGCAGAAGACATATGAAGAGTTTCTGTAGATGATGATGAAAGTGCAGCAAAGGAGAAGCTGATGGTGATTTATGTGGGTTATGGCCCCGCCTGCTTGGTGGAAAATGATAATTCACTGCTAGCTGATTGGATGAAATGTCTATAGCCAGTTTCAGGCTGAATATGCGGTCAAACAGCAGGAAAATATTCAGAAGATTCTGCCTGGACTTTTCTAAAAACTAAATAATAGTCTTAAATATTATATTAAATATAATAACAGTGCTTAAATATTGAATCAACATAAAACAATGCATCAATGTGTCACTCTTATGGTCTACATATATATATATATATATATATATATATATGTACTTTGTTAGCCCCCTTTTACTCTGTTCTTCAGTGGTCAGAACCCCCATGGATCCTCACAGAGCAGGTACTATTTGGATGCTGGATCATTCTCAGCACTGCAGTAACACTGACGTGGTGGTGGTGTGTTAGTGTGTGTTGTTCTGGCATGAGTGGATCAGACACAGCAGTGCTACTGGAGTTTTTAAACACTGTGTCCACTCACTGTCCACTCTATTAGACTCTCCTATCTTGTCGGTCCACCTTGTAGATGTAAACTCAGAGACCATCTGCTGCTGCACAGTTTGTATTGGTCATCCTCTAGTCCTTCATCAGTGGTCACAGGACGCTGCCCACAGGACACTGTTGGCTGGATATTTTTGGTTGGTGGACTATTCTCAGTCCAGCAGTGACACTGAGGTGTTTCAACACTCGATGAGGGTCCTGTGGGGGTCCTGACCACTAAAGAACAGGGTGCAGAGAAACAGATGGACTACAGTCTGTAACTGTAGAACTACAAAGAAAAACCTTTGTGGTCAGTGGAGCTGATAAAGTGGACAGTGAGTGTGCTGTGGTGTTTCTCCAGTTAACTGCTATATGGTATCACAGCCTTTGATGTAAATGGGGTTCATTTTCTATTAAGTGGAGGAACAATGGCTCTCCTGTCCGGCTCTGTCCCTGTTTTGAATGATATCTTAAACGACACAATGTACTGTTAGACCTGGAGGCCCTAATGAAACCTCAGAACACAAAAGGACATAAAACAAAATAAAAAAGTACATTGTTTAAAAAGTAATGAAGAAAAAGAACTGAATGTGTGATAGATACCAACAAAATAAAAAATGGAAAGTTTATAGAAAGAACTAAAAATAGAAATAAGCAAGCAAAGACAGCAGTTAATTAAACCTTTAATATCTCAGGCTTATTACATACTAATTAAGGCTTATTATTCAGTAACTACAGGGCAACTTCAGTACAAACAGACTGAGCTAGTCTTAGGGTATAGAAGTGTGTAGTACATCTTTGAGCCTTGTTTATGTATATTTATGTGAGTGCCTGATATACTTAAGCAGAAAGTGAATTCTATATCCTGGGAGCGTGAAAAACTAAAGGCACCAGTTTTCTTCAGTTTGTACTGAAGAACCTTGAAGAACTTTGTACATGGATGTTTTGAAAAGGCAATTTGTATCAGGATAAAACATATTTATACACCGTTAAGACTACAGTCTACAGTCATCGGGTCTACAGGTAACAGATACATGGAAACATTTTCACATCATCCTTAGATAAAAAGAGGCCTAATGAGCAATGCTGAGATCAGAATCTGACATAATGCAAAGTCAGACACACTACAGCAGTGTAAGGCTGATAGAAATGACTATAGGAATAAGCGAAGAGGAAACTCAGTGAAGTTTTTAGTCAGATTCAGATTGCACAGCGTTCCTGAACTTCTTCAAGATCTCATTGAATGTGTCAGTAAAGACGTTCCTTTGAGCACAAACCATAAGACCTCAGCTGTAAGTAAATAAAGTCGTCCTGAAGGCCTTTCAGTCCTGCTTGAAGGCCTGTTTCACAACTGGATCCTGAGTATTAATACTTAAATGTTCTCGTCTTCTTTGTCTCACACAGTTCATTTACCTTATCAGCTCAAGTGAGCAGGTGTTAGATGAGCCCTTGGAGTGTCCGAGTGAACACACTTCCCTTTTCACACCTGAAAAAAAAGCTGTTTATACACCAAACCAATAAACTACTTTAAAATGTTGATCTTGCATCTGTTATACATGATACATGCTGATACTACTTTATCTCTTTACTGTGTGAGCTGGCTAGTTAGCATGCTAAAGGCTACATGGCTAACTAGGACCATAACTATCATAACTATCATAACTAACCATTTTATCAAAAAATGACCTACATCTCATAATGAATAAACTAACTGTCAAATATGCAGAGGGGTGGACTAGAGTCATAGGACTTGGACTCGAGTCAGACTTGAGTCATGAATTTGATTTGACTTTAGACTCGACTCTAGAAAACTGAGAAAGGCTTGGGACTCCACTTTGACTTCAACACCAGTGACTCTGACTCTGACTCAGACTTCAGCCTTATGACTCAGAAAGACGTGAGAACCAAAGTGGAAGAAACGTGGAGATTCTGACTGCAGATGGGACTTATTTTATTTTGGAAGACAAGTAAAGCGTTAGAGCTCAAGTTCGCCTCCATAAGCTGGAAACAAGTCAAGAGCCTCACTCAGCACTTAAACTCTTACTGGAGAAACTCACCAGATGAACTGACCATTTTCCTCACAGCAGCAAAAACAAAAGAAACACAGCGTCACTCTGTTCGACTGATTTTAACAGCTTCTGCAGGTAAAACAAGGGCAGCATTCACCACAAGGCCAAAGTTGACTTTTTATTGGAAGTTGTCGTTCCACCCTAAACGGTGCAGCTGTGAGGTGCCATAACGTAACTGCCTCACCATTCAAGTTGGAATGGAAAGTTCAAATAGGAAGCTGGTGAATAAAAAGTCAACTTTAGCTTTGTACATTCACCATCATTTTGCTCTCTTTCCTGTAAAGTTTATTCATCTCAGTTGTTTAGTTGTCCAAGCTAGTTTTAGTGCTGAGTTAGTTTTTATTTTAATCTGTGCGCCCAATGTTCCCAAAAATCATCAAAAATTATCTTCACATAAAGTTATTTCGGTAACACTTTACTGTAGGGTACTGTTCATAGGGCTACATGACACCTACATAAGCTTGTCATGATAACTGACATAACCATACATAACTGTTTATTAATGCTTATTCCAACACGTGTCACTTGCTATAAATGTTAAATTGGCCAATTTTGATCGACGTCAGCTAAAGTAGCTTTTATGACAGATGATGCCTGTTGTAATAAGCATTTATGAACAATTATGTAGGGTTATGTCAGTTGTCATGACACCCTTACATAGGTGTCATGTAGCCTTATGAACAGCACCCTATAGTAAAGCGTTACTGTTAAAATTCTTCTTATGTGTAGTTGCACTACTCTTTGTGTATACAGTATGTCTGTCATGGTTATCTGTGTACCATGGATTTTGTTTTTAGTTGGAAGGGTACTGTTCAATGTTATGCCTTAAATTAGCTGAAGAATGCTGACTGACCTGTTTAGGACTCGAAAATTAGGACCATTAACTTGGGACTTGACTTAAGACTCATCTACTGACTCAGGACTTGAAACGAAACTCGACTATCTTAACTCAGGACTTGAGTGTGAAGACTTGAGACTTACTTGTTACTCGCAGCTTAGTGACTCCACCTCTGGAAATATGTTATTATATTAAAGCCACTGTTGAATATATGCTGACACATTCAAAATACATTATAAAAGTCCATTAGCTTCTCACCTAACTGCTATCTAGGTTGTAGCCTAAACTGAGCAGCTACTGAATACCAGGCTAAACCACGCTGATGTAACTAAAAACATTAAGGTGGTTCAAATAAGGAGAAATTAGTGTTCACATTTCTCGAGCACGACCTGTTAACTTCCCTCGTAAACACATGTTGTCATGACCAGGTTGTTTGTTAACATATGTGAGTTGTACCTTTACATTTCAAGAGGTCAAAGTCACTTTGGGTAATGTTAGCATAGCATCTCATACAGAGCTAAAATTAGTGGACAGTGCAGTCTGTGGCTGAAACAC
Source organism: Colossoma macropomum (assembly GCF_904425465.1). Classification (NCBI taxonomy): domain Eukaryota; kingdom Metazoa; phylum Chordata; class Actinopteri; order Characiformes; family Serrasalmidae; genus Colossoma; species Colossoma macropomum. The sequence continues at coordinate 42,823 of NW_023495991.1, read as the reverse complement.
AGCTGTATTGAGCTCAGCTGAGAACCAGTCACTGCTGATTGGGTCTCGTCGCTGTTACCACAATGAACCTCATAAAACCTCTCAGTAACTACTGAGGTCTGGATCACGGGGTCTTCATGCTAGTTACAGACATGCAGTTAACAACACTAAAACAGAAGGCACTACAGCATGATTCTACAATAAGTTACTAGCCAGACAAAACTATTTCAGACAACTTGTACGTACCTCATGTTTAAACATCTTCAAAAAAAATTTTGCATGGCGAGCCGATTAGCTCACTGATTAGTGTGCTCACTTTGATTAATCTGCCCCTCACTGTCCCCTCCACCCCTTCTGCCTCGAGCAACCTCTTGTGTAACATAGATGTGATGCATAACAGAGTCTTGAGTTGAACTGGGCGAGAGCAGGTTAAAAAGGATTGAAGTGAGGCGAGAAACACACTTACCCTCAGTTACACAACCCTCAGCAAGTTTATTAGCTTAGCAAACTTTCCAGCTGAAATCCAAGCGTAACTTACACTGAATACATGCTCTGTCTGGTTTAGAACTGTTGTGCATTGCATTTCTTTTCTGTTGCTGCTAGCTGTGTAGCTCTTAGCTTGCTAGCTAGCAGGCTAGCAGAGTAAAGTTGCAAAGTTACATCAGCCGTCAACTACAGTAAACAGACACCCAGCTTGAACATGAAAAAAAGAAAGTTATAGTGTTCAAATAATCAGTATTTAAAATATTCCATTAGCAGGGTAGCCTCAGTGAGCCAAGCAGCTAACCATGCAAACTTTGTAAAACATTGTTCAGGAAGTTTGAGCACAGGATATATAACATGAGTAATTGCTTTGTCTGGTTATAAACCTGGAGTCGAGAAATGCTGTAGTGCCTGTCTTTTAGTTCTTGTTAGCCATGTAGCCTTCAGCATGCTAACAAGCTAGCCAGCAGGGGAAAGTTGCATCATCAGTCATGTATACACAGCTTTGTCCAACATTGTTGGGTTTTTGGATTTGAAAAGAAAACCATGTCAGAATGCAGGGATTTCTGAGTGATTTCTGTTGCCGAATTCTACACTCAGCTTGACTTCAGCTAATACAGAAATGAAGTAGCCCTAAAATGCTGTTGGGCGATTTCATCAGGGGGGAATGGTGTGATGAAATAGTACTGAAACACTTGGTTAGTCTTCAGTATAATAGAGGAAATATCTGGGGGGAATTTTACCCAGTTTTGGAGTAGAAGATTAACATTTGGAGTAGAACACTAACATTTGGAGTAGAACGCTAACATTTGGAGTAGAACGCTAACACTTGGAGTAGAACGCTAACACTTGGAGTAGAACACTAACATTTGGAGTAGAACGCTAACATTTGGAGTAGAACGCTAACATTTGGAGTAGAACGCTAACATTTGGAGTAAAAAGCTAACATTTGGAGTAGAACGCTAACACTTGGAGTAGAACGCTAACATTTGGAGTAGAACGCTAACATTTGGAGTAGAAAGCTAACATTTGGAGTAGAACGCTAACATTTGGAGTAGAAAGCTAACATTTGGAGTAGAAAGCTAACATTTGGAGTAGAACGCTAACATTTGGAGTAGAACGCTAACATTTGGAGTAGAACGCTAACATTTGGAGTAGAAAGCTAAAATTTGGAGTAGAACGCTAACATTTGGAGTAGAACACTAACATTTGGAGTAGAACGCTAACATTTGGAGTAGAAAATTAACATTTGGAGTAGAACACTAACATTTGGAGTAGAAAGCTAACATTTGGAGTAAAACGCTAACATTTGGAGTAGAACGCTAACATTTGGAGTAGAACGCTAACACTTGGAGTAGAACACTAACATTTGGAGTAGAACGCTAACACTTGGAGTAGAACACTAACATTTGGAGTAGAAAATTAACATTTGGAGTAGAAAGCTAACATTTGGAGTAGAACGCTAACATTTGGAGTAGAAAATTAACATTTGGAGTAAAACGCTAACATTTGGAGTAGAACGCTAACATTTAGAGTAGAACGCTAACATTTGGAGTAGAACGCTAACACTTGGAGTAGAACACTAACATTTAGAGTAGAACGCTAACATTTGGAGTAGAACGCTAACACTTGGAGTAGAACACTAACATTTAGAGTAGAACGCTAACATTTGGAGTAGAACGCTAACATTTGGAGTAGAACACTAACATTTAGAGTAGAAAGCTAACATTTGGAGTAGAACGCTAACATTTGGAGTAGAACGCTAACATTTAGAGTAGAAAGCTAACATTTGGAGTAGAACACTAACATTTGGAGTAGAACACTAACACTTCGAGTAGAACACTAACACTTGGAGTAGAACGCTAACATTTAGAGTAGAAAGCTAACATTTGGAGTAGAACGCTAACACTTGGAGTAGAAAATTAACATTTGGAGTAGAACACTAACACTTGGAGTAGAAAGCTAACATTTGGAGTAGAACACTAACACTTGGAGTAGAAAGCTAACATTTGGAGTAGAACGCTAACACTTGGAGTAGAACACTAACATTTGGAGTAGAACACTAAGATTTGGAGTAGAACACTAACATTTGGAGTAGAACACTAACATTTGGAGTAGAACACTAACATTTGGAGTAGAAAATTAACATTTGGAGTAGAACACTAACACTTTGAGTAGAACGCTAACACTTGGAGTAGAAAGCTAACATTTGGAGTAGAACGCTAACATTTGGAGTAGAAAATTAACATTTGGAGTAGAACACTAACATTTGGAGTAGAACGCTAACATTTGGAGTAGAACACTAACATTTGGAGTAGAACGCTAACATTTGGAGTAGAAAATTAACATTTGGAGTAGAACAATAACATTTGGAGTAGAAAATTAACATTTGGAGTAGAACGCTAACATTTGGAGTAGAACGCTAACATTTGGAGTAAAACGCTAACATTTGGAGTAGAACACTAACATTTGGAGTAGAACGCTAACATTTGGAGTAGAACGCTAACATTTGGAGTAGAACACTAACATTTGGAGTAGAACGCTAACATTTGGAGTAGAAAATTAACATTTGGAGTAGAACGCTAACATTTGGAGTAGAACGCTAACATTTGGAGTAAAACGCTAACATTTGGAGTAGAACACTAACATTTGGAGTAGAAAGCTAACATTTGGAGTAAAACGCTAACATTTGGAGTAGAACGCTAACATTTGGAGTAGAACGCTAACACTTGGAGTAGAACACTAACATTTGGAGTAGAAAGCTAACATTTGGAGTAGAACGCTAACATTTGGAGTAGAAAATAACATTTGGAGTAGAACACTAACATTTGGAGTAGAACGCTAACATTTGGAGTAGAAAATTAACATTTGGAGTAGAACACTAACATTTGGAGTAGAACGCTAACATTTGGAGTAGAACGCTAACATTTGGAGTAGAACACTAACATTTGGAGTAGAACGCTAACATTTGGAGTAGAAACGCTAACATTTGGAGTAGAACACTAACATTTGGAGTAGAACGCTAACATTTGGAGTAGAAAACGCTAACATTTGGAGTAGAACGCTAACATTTGGAGTAGAACGCTAACATTTGGAGTAGAAACGCTAACATTTGGAGTAGAACGCTAACATTTGGAGTAGAACGCTAACATTTAGAGTAGAACGCTAACATTTGGAGTAGAACGCTAACACTTGGAGTAGAACACTAACATTTAGAGTAGAACGCTAACATTTGGAGTAGAATGCTAACACTTGGAGTAGAACGCTAACATTTGGAGTAGAACGCTAACATTTGGAGTAGAACGCTAACACTTGGAGTAGAACACTAACATTGGAGTAGAACACTAACATTTGGAGTAGAACGCTAACACTTGGAGTAGAACACTAACATTTAGAGTAGAAAGCTAACATTTGGAGTAGAACGCTAACATTTGGAGTAGAACACTAACATTTAGAGTAGAAAGCTAACATTTGGAGTAGAACGCTAACATTTGGAGTAGAACACTAACATTTGGAGTAGAACGCTAACACTTGGAGTAGAACACTAACACTTGGAGTAGAAAGCTAACATTTGGAGTAGAACACTAACACTTGGAGTAGAAAGCTAACATTTGGAGTAGAACGCTAACACTTGGAGTAGAACACTAACATTTGGAGTAGAACACTAACATTTGGAGTAGAACGCTAACACTTGGAGTAGAACACTAACACTTGGAGTAGAACGCTAACATTTGGAGTAGAACGCTAACATTGGAGTAGAACACTAACATTTGGAGTAGAACACTAACATTTGGAGTAGAAAGCTAACATTTGGAGTAGAACACTAACATTTGGAGTAGAAAATTAACATTTGGAGTAGAACGCTAACATTTGGAGTAGAACGCTAACATTTGGAGTAGAAAGCTAACATTTGGAGTAGAACGCTAACATTTGGAGTAGAAAATTAACATTTGGAGTAGAACACTAACATTTGGAGTAGAACGCTAACATTTGGAGTAGAACACTAACATTTGGAGTAGAACGCTAACATTTGGAGTAGAAAATTAACATTTGGAGTAGAACACTAACATTTGGAGTAGAACGCTAACATTTGGAGTAAAACGCTAACATTTGGAGTAGAACGCTAACATTTGGAGTAGAACACTAACATTTGGAGTAGAACGCTAACATTTGGAGTAGAAAATTAACATTTGGAGTAGAACGCTAACATTTGGAGTAGAACGCTAACATTTGGAGTAGAAACGCTAACATTTGGAGTAGAACACTAACATTTGGAGTAGAAAGCTAACATTTGGAGTAAAACGCTAACATTTGGAGTAGAACGCTAACATTTGGAGTAGAACGCTAACATTTGGAGTAGAAAATTAACATTTGGAGTAGAACGCTAACATTTGGAGTAAAACGCTAACACTTGGAGTAGAAAATTAACATTTGGAGTAGAAAGCTAACATTTGGAGTAGAACGCTAACACTTGGAGTAGAAAATTAACATTTGGAGTAGAAAGCTAACATTTGGAGTAGAACGCTAACATTTGGAGTAAAACGCTAACATTTGGAGTAGAACGCTAACATTTGGAGTAGAACGCTAACACTTGGAGTAGAACGCTAACATTTGGAGTAAAACGCTAACATTTGGAGTAGAACACTAACATTTGGAGTAAAACGCTAACATTTGGAGTAGAACGCTAACATTTGGAGTAAAACGCTAACATTTGGAGTAGAACGCTAACATTTGGAGTAGAACGCTAACATTTGGAGTAGAAAATTAACATTTGGAGTAGAACGCTAACATTTGGAGTAAAACGCTAACATTTGGAGTAGAACGCTAACATTTGGAGTAGAACGCTAACATTTAGAGTAGAACGCTAACATTTGGAGTAGAACGCTAACACTTGGAGTAGAACGCTAACATTTAGAGTAGAACGCTAACATTTGGAGTAGAACGCTAACACTTGGAGTAGAACACTAACATTTAGAGTAGAACGCTAACATTTGGAGTAGAACGCTAACATTTGGAGTAGAACGCTAACACTTGGAGTAGAACACTAACATTTGGAGTAGAACACTAACATTTGGAGTAGAACGCTAACACTTGGAGTAGAACACTAACATTTAGAGTAGAAAGCTAACATTTGGAGTAGAACGCTAACATTTGGAGTAGAACACTAACATTTAGAGTAGAACGCTAACATTTGGAGTAGAACGCTAACATTTGGAGTAGAACGCTAACATTTAGAGTAGAAAGCTAACATTTGGAGTAGAACGCTAACACTTGGAGTAGAACACTAACATTTGGAGTAGAACGCTAACATTTGGAGTAGAACACTAACATTTGGAGTAGAACGCTAACACTTGGAGTAGAACACTAACATTTGGAGTAGAACACTAATATTTGGAGTAGAACGCTAACACTTGGAGTAGAACACTAACACTTGGAGTAGAACACTAACATTTGGAGTAGAACGCTAACATTTGGAGTAAAACGCTAACATTTGGAGTAGAACGCTAACATTTGGAGTAGAACGCTAACATTTGGAGTAGAAAGCTAACATTTGGAGTAGAACGCTAACATTTGGAGTAGAAAGCTAACATTTGGAGTAGAACGCTAACATTTGGAGTAGAAAGCTAACATTTGGAGTAGAACACTAATATTTGGAGTAGAACACTAATATTTGGAGTAGAACGCTAACACTTGGAGTAGAACACTAACACTTGGAGTAGAACACTAACATTTGGAGTAGAACACTAACATTTGGAGTAGAACGCTAATACTTCGAGTAGAACACTAACACTTGGAGTAGAACACTAACATTTGGAGTAGAACACTAACACTTCGAGTAGAACACTAACACTTGGAGTAGAACACTAACATTTGGAGTAGAACACTAACACTTCGAGTAGAACACTAACATTTGGAGTAGAACACTAACACTTCGAGTAGAACACTAACACTTGGAGTAGAACACTAACCCTACCCACCCAGAGAGAGAGGACACTTACAATCTGGCTGTGGCATCAAACTCACGACTTCCAGATGATTGGACCAACACAGGAGCCCCCAACCTGCGGGGACGACAGAGCCTAGATATAAACTGTAAACTGGGTGGCTAAACTACAAAACACTGAATTACATGGTGGTATGTAACTCAAATTAGCATCACAAATGGAGTTCAATAAAATATTAACGCAGTGACCTGAAACCCAAACGAGGTTATGCATTTTGCATTAGTGCACTCGCCCTCGGCAGGTTAGCCTCAGAGAGCTAATCAGCTAGCCATGCAAACTTTGCAAAACATTTTTAGGAAGTTTGTCAATGTATATAACATGTAAATAATGACTTTGTCTGGCTATAATCTTGAAGTAAAGCTGTGCTGTAGTGCCTTTGATTTTGTTCTTGTTAGCCGTGCAGCCTTTAGCATGCTAACAGGCCAGCTAGCTAGGAACTAGGAAAGTTATATCAGCAGTCTGTGTATAACAGACACAGTAGTTTGAATCTTAAAGCCCAGCAAAGTGAATATTAAGGTTATAATGTTAAGCATTAATGTGAAGTTTATAGCTGTAGCTCATAAACAGCTTTGTCTGCTGTTCTTTTGGGGTTTAAAAAAGAACATGGCGTTCTCTCGATCCCTCACCCCTCTGAGGGCTCATCTAACACCCAACGCTTCAGCTAATAAAGCAACAGAAGTAGTAACACACTGGATGTGAATGAAGTCTCTTTCCATCTGTTGTCCTCTTGTCTGGCCCTTCATACAGAAACCTTACTAGCCAGCTTAACCACTGTAGAGTATCAGAGCCATTGATTTGAATACAGATGAACTTCGTGAGGCTCTTTGTCTGTTTTGAATGTAATCTTAAACCACAATCCCACTTCTAACTGAAGGGCACTAATGACACTGAGCTGTGCTGAAAGATTATAATAACAATATGAATTTTAATGTATTTCCCTACATTAATCTAAAATATTCTTCTTCATGTAGTAACCGTTGCTTCTTCCATGTGTGGTTGGAAGCGTTAACATACAAGCTTCTCTCTTCTAGAAAATTTGCATGTTTTTAGAATAAACTTTTTAAATGAATAATTAACAAGTCTGTCCAGCACAACATCCAATATTCAGGTGTTAAATATTGAAAATATTAGGATATAAATATGACTGAAATGCTGGTTTTGGTCCTGACTGACTCCAGGCTCAATGCTAACTGCTCGTTTTAGGCACCAATCCCTTAATCCTAATGTATTAAGTGATCTGTATTATTATTCTGTTTACATTTATTTTATCTTTTCATCTGCACAAACACCTTTACAGAGTACTGAACATCAACAATTACATTATTATAACAATATGTTTGTTCTCTTTCCCTCTTATAGTATGGTGGTGACAGGAACCAAATATCTGAAGAATTTAATTCTTCTTAAAGCTCCCTCACATGTACATTCAGGACAGAACAGTTCAGAAGCTTATAATTTAAGATTTTCCACTATTTCCCATCATCAACATTCATATAAACTCAGAAGACATGTGTGGGTTCACTGGTGGTTCTGGATAGTAAATGTCTATATTTGTGATGTAGTCATGGCGACCCCTGGTTCCTATCACCACCACTGTAAAGACATCTGAACCATTTCACACCAAACCACTCTGAATCTCTCTGTTGTTTAACTACTACGTTTTGCAGTACATGGAAAACTGGAGAAATTCAAGATAAACAGTCATAAAGGAGCACAATACTGGCCTCTAGTGAGTAAACACATTACTTTTTCACAGACAGTCTTTGAAAGAAAGAAGAGTCAGTATTGATTCACTCAGCACTGACAGCTTCCAACAGCTGAAAAACATTGAGCTAGTTTGTGTTTAATGTGAGACAAAATATTCTCTACAGGGTTTAAATCTACATCTCACTGTTGTCTGATGAAAACCTCGTATTTCCAAAAATATAGCTTTACAGGAGAAGCAAAAAACCTATTTTACTTATAATGTAAGTCAATGGAAACAGACTTTTTTTTCAAGTTGTTTTGGGCCATTTATCATGAAATTTACACAAAATGTAAAGAACAACAGACTTTTTCAAATTATGTCAAAAACCGAAAAACGACAAAAATGGAGCTACAAGGTTTTCCTCTGACAGCAGCGATATGTATTCTGACCAGCCCAACACTACCAGTATGAAACATCATATTTTGGGCTTCGTCCATTTTTGTGTAAATTTAGTAAAAACTCATTTACAGCCCAAGCACTGTGTTCTCTGACTAAACAAATATACAGTAGAGTCCAGACTGATGGACTCATACTGCCATGAGTGAGATCTTCACATGCATATTAACCAGAAGACCTACTCGCTCATGAGGGGTCTACATAACATTCAGCAATCGGCAAACTGTCCTTCAGCTGGACTGAGAAACTGATGAACTCCAGAACTGAGGAACGAGCAGCATGGTTGAAGCAGGGGCGGAATCAGAACTTTCACAGTGGGGTGTCCAGGTTAGACCCAGTGGATTCGTCTTGGGGTGGCAAATGAAAAGAGTGGACAACAACTTTCTTTATTTTTAATAACTGCGTTATTAAAATAATTTAAATTTGTGTTAAATTTATTCATGTTGTCCCAACCCAACCCAGCATTTCATGCTCCTAGTCCTGTTTCCCTCTGGCTCCTGTCTGTATCAGTTTTTCCTTGTGCTCCATTCCAGAATCCACTCAACATCTTGCCTCCATCAGCCCTGGCTTGCTGGACTCACCTGTTCCCTCTTCTCACTTAATTAAGAAATGCCTCTAACCACAGGTCACTGAGCAGTCATTGCTGGATTATCTCTCTGATTTTCCCAAGGGTTAAGTGAAGTCATGTTGGCCTAGTCTGGATTCTGTTATTTTTTTTTTTACTTTTCTTGACCTTTGACAGTTTTTTTTATTTGAATGGTTAGTTTATTGGAATTTTATCTGCCTGTTGGACTGATCATAAAATCATTTTTATTTTTGATAATATTATTTAGAAACAGATAACTGAGCGATCTGCCTTCATCTTTTCTGTCTGGTTCTCAATAATTCTAGAGCTGTTTGAGCTGATGATCATTAACCAAAGTCAGATTTAGAAAAATACTCTTCTGTGCCTGATCAGTGTGTAAGTGTTTCAAGCTGCACTGTGATTGTGATTGTTATCATGGCAACATAAACAACCCAAGGCAGCAGCCTTTTCCCATTTTTAATTAATTTTTTTTTTTTAATTTCGGGAACATCAGAATCTATCTAAGATACTGGATAATTGAAGAAATTTCATTCAGCCCAGGAAGTCTACGGCCCCGTGATGAAGCTGAAACTAGGGACCAAACCCTGCTCACACACTCATGTTATGGGGACCTCTCTTCCTTGTGAAAGCCGCAAGTTGGTCCCCACAATGTCATTTAATTTGAACATAAAGGTGAAGGTGAGGTTAAGTTTAAGGTAAATGTTAAGGTAGTAATAGTTCTAAGTAATGTTTGGGTAAGTCTATAGGAAATGAATTGAAATCTATTTTATGGCTCCACAGTTCACAGAAAGAAAAGTGTGTGTGTTACAGTTGTTCTTGACTGCTTTCTCCATCAGGATGAAGAAAGATTCCACCATGCAAAGAACATTTAAGCATGTAAAGGTTTCTCTGAGTGTACTAAGGAACATTTGAAGAACCATCTTCTTAAGACTGTAGTTTTGTGTTGTAAGTAGTTTTTTTGTTCTTTGGCTCATCAGGTTAATAACTGTAAAAAGAAGAACAGAAGCTGATTTGAAGTATTTTTGAGGTTTGAACTGATAAAATTATTGATTTTGTTCATCGAAAGTTTTGAAAGTCTTTAACAGAACTCTGAGTTTCTGTAGCTCAGTGTGGAAATGCTCATATACACTACTACAAACCTGCTACACTGAACTGCAGAACTGAACATGAAGATAAACCACATATCAGTTTATTGAATCACACAGACTGTATCAGACCACAATCATGATGATGATCATAAATATATAAAACACTTATAAAGACAAACTGCTGACTCAATGTGTGTAAACAGGCCGATCACAACTGAGGACACTCTGAGCTGAAGTCCTGCTCAGGAGTTGACCGTCTATAGAAAGGAGTTCTGGAGGTACTAACAGTGGACAGTGCATTATGGGACAGCACTTAAACAGCAAGTGCTCATGTGTAGAACAGCTATAGTGGACATTTACGTTGACTTTCATTTGATAGAGAATATAAAGTTCTGCAGTTTTTAGTTTCTGTTTATTCAGATGTTTTGCTTGACTGGTTTAATTCAGCTCTAATAAACACTCTTTAGAACTTTAGTTTAAATGAACAAAATCAAAATTTCTTCAAATTAAACCTCATAAACACTTCAAATGAACTTCTGTTCCACTGTTTACTGTGTTGTTTCCATGATCAGCCAAATAGAAATAAACTTATTATGATAAGTATCAAAACTCCAGAGTCAATCATCTTCACTGCTTCACAGATCTGAATAAACAGTGGATCTACATTAATGTGATCAGCTGTTAGTGCTTCTGAGGTCACTGTGCTGCTGGGTTTGGATCAGCTGACCATCATAGAGCTCACAGACATTAGATACTGACCTTTAAAGCAGTGTTCTACTGGCCTCTAGTGGTCAGAAATGTGAACTGCAGTTAATGAGTGTTCTCTTGCCTGTAGGCGAGCAGGTTTATTGATTATGAGGCTCAAGGTAAAAAGTTGGAATGGGACTCCATAGACACACTTTTTTTTTTTTATTAAAGAAACTACACAATGGTCTGCAAAGCAAAAAGGGATATCTTGGCAAGTGAAATTGCTTGGTGTCTGATATTTCTCATTTTGGGAATATTTGTAGATTTTTTAACGTTGTTTAAATTCTTAGCTTTTATTTAAGCTGTTTTATTAGGTGAAGTTCTCTCACTGCACTGGCACATCATTTTGCTTGTTTTAAGAAATAATGCTTGAAAGAAACAACATTATCTGCAAATACAGTGACATAATTTGGTAGCTATAGTATGTAAAGAGATTACTTTAGTAATAAGTAATGTAATCTCATTGAAGTAAACTAGCCACTGTGCCACCGTGCCTCCCTGCCCAGAAATTAGTAAAGCCATTTTTTTTTTTTTTTTGGCGCCCTTGGTTCGGTGGGGCACTAGGCAGCTGGCTATCTAGAGCAAAGACCACCCCTGCCGGTAGAGCAGTGCTGTCCTGAGAGGAATCAAGATAAAAAAAAAATTACAAAAGAAATGAGAATTAAATATGACTGTTACTACAGAAATGAGATAAGTGTAAAAACTCTACAGAGGAGTTCAGATCAGAGTAATCAGTGAAATCAATCAGTGGATGATGTCACTCTGTCGGTTGATGAATCAATGAAGGCATCACAGATCAATGCAGCTTAATCAGTTTATTTATTGATGATGATCAGAGCTGATTACAGAGCAACGAGAGCAAGAACAACAGCAGAAGAGTAAATCTCTCTCAGTGAATGTGTGTGTGTGTGTGAGAGTGTCGTGTGTGTGTGTGTGTGTGTGTGTGTGTGTGTGTGTGTCTGTGTGTGTATGTGTGTGTGTGAGAGTGTCTGTGTGTGTGTGTGTATGGTGTGTGTGTGTGTGTGTGTGTGATTGTAATTCATCTTAATTCAGTGGAGTTGTTTCGGCAATATCCAAGGTTACTTCCTTCAAAACAACGACGACAAGAGTCAGAAGACCTAGAGGAGTTACAGCGATAGAGGGGCACCCACATATTTATGTCTTTAAACTTTCTCGTTATATTTTTGTTATCACTGTTAAATAGTTTATGATAGATGAAAGCTGTTGGACCTCGGTGCAGTGCAAAAATTCTGAGGCCAGGAAAAATGCAGCGGTCACTTCTCTCATTTAAGCAAGTATTCTTACAGGGGGAGTTATAGGTGTAGAAAATCACACAGCCTTTTGGATCTTTGTTCAGCAGAGTCTTCATGTAGGAGTGTGTTGTGTTTGGTCTCATCAGCAGAAGGTACTCGGAGTGGAAGTAGGTTCTGCTGTTGGGTCCATCTTGACTTTTAGTTGCACCAATCAGCCTTTCCCCAATATAAGTCCCGGTACGTCCTCTCATGGCATTTTTTACATCATTGGCCTGAGAAGCAATAAGAGCATTTTGAAAGTCCTGCATTATCAATTTTCCATTACAGAGCTGAGCTGGGATGTTGACGGCGGCTGCAAACTGACGTCCTTCACCTGGACTGTAACTGAACACACAAAGACCTAGTCAAACATTATATGACATCTGACTCAACTATACACAGGTACTGATTAATCAGAGCTTCTTAACTTTGGAACATTTAATGTGTCATTTATTTTATATACAGTTCTTTATAGCAATGATTAACAATAAAAAAATAATATAAATATCAAAGGTGTCCTGGAAAGTTAAAAAAAAAGAAAAACAGAATGCAATGATTTGCAAAACTCAAAGACCCATATTTTATTCACAATAGAACATATAACACATATCAGATGTTGAAAGTGAGACATTTTACCATTTCATGAAAAACATTAACTCATTTAGAACTTGATGGCAGCAACGCATCTCAAAAAAGATTACCATTGTGTAGCATCCCCTCTTTAACACCAGTCTGTAAATGTCTGGAGACCAATTGCTGGAGTTTTGGGAGAGGAATGTTGTCCCATTCTTGTCTGATGTAGGATTCTAGCTGCTCATCAGTCCTGGGTCGTCTTTCCTGGATTTTTCATTTCATGAAGCGCCAAATGTTTTCTATTGGTGAAAGGTCTGGACTGCAGGCAGGTCAGTTCAGCACCAGGACTCTTCTTCTGCAAAGCCATGCTGTTGTGATGATGCAGTGTGTGGTTTAACATTGTCTTGCTGAAATATATAAGGTCTTCCCTGAAAGAGATGCTGTCTGGATGGGAGCATTTGTTCTTCTTAAACCTTCTTAAACCTCTATATACTGTTCAGCATTGATAGAGCTTTTCCATAGGCACTAATGCAACCCCATACCATCAGAGATGCAGGCTTTTGAACTGTGCACTGATAACAAGCTGGATGGTCCCTCTCCTCTTGAGTCTGCAGGACACGGCGTCCATAGTTTCCAAAAAGAATTTCAAATTTTGATTAATCTGACCACAGAACAGTTTTCCATTTCGCCTCAGTCCATTTTAAATGAGCTTTGGCCCAGAGAAGACGGCGGCGTTTCTGGAATGTATTGACATATGGCTTCTTCTTTGTATGGTATAGCTTTAACTTGCATTTGTGGATTGCTTGGCGAACTGTGTTCACAGACAGTGATTTCTGGAAGTATTCTTGAGCCCATGCAGTGATTTCCAGTACAGAATCATGCCTATTTTCAATGCAGTGCCACCTGAGGGCCAGAAGATCACGAGCATCCAATGTTGACCGTCAGCCTTATCCCTTGCATACAGGGATTTCTACAGATTCTCTGAATCTTTTAATGATATTATGTACTGTAGGTAGTGGTATATCCAAAGTCTTCACAATTTTACAACTCCATTTCCAAAAAAGTTGTGACGCTGTTCAAAAGGTAAATAAAAACAAAATGCAATGATGCGCAAATCATTTAAACCCTATATTTTATTTAAAATAGTACATTTCAAATGTTGAAACTGAGAAATTTTATTGTTTTTTTTTAAATATTTGCCCATTTTGAATTCGATGCCAACAGCAAGTTCCAAAAAAGCTGGGATGGGGGCAACAAAAGACTGGTAAAGTTGTGTAATGCTAAAAAAAACACCTGGTGGTTGATTGGCAACAGGTCAGTAACATGACTGGGTATAAAAGAGCGTCTCAGAGAGGCGGAGTCTTTCAGAAGTAAAGATGAGGAGGGGTTCACCACTCTGTAAAAGACTGCACGATCAAAATAGTGCAATAATTCAAGAATAATGTTTCTCAACATAAAATAGCAAAGAACTTTTCTTTTCATCATCTACGGTACATAATATCATTAAAAGATTAAGAATCTGGAGAATCTGGAGAAGACCAAAAACCAGTAATTTCTGGCCGTGATCTTTGAGCCCTCAGGCGGCGCTGCATTAAAAACAGACATGATTCTGTAGTGGAAATCACTGCATGGGCTCAGAAACACTTCTAAAACATTCTCTATGAAAACAGTTTGGTGCTGCATTCATAAATGTAGGTTAAAGCTCTAAAACACAAAGAAGAAACCAAATATAAACAGGATCCAGAAATGCTGCCGCCTTCTCTGGGCCCGAGCTCATTTAAAATGGACTGAGGTGAAGTAGAAAAGTGTCCTGTGGTCTGATGAATCAACATTTGAAATTCTTTTTGGAAATCATGGACACTGTGTCCTCCGGACTAAAGACCACTCAGCTTGTTATCAGTGCGCAGTTCAAAGGCCAGTATTCATGATGGTATAGGGGGGCATTAGTGCACATGGCATGGGTGACGTGCACATCTGTGAAGGCACCATTAATGCTGAACAATACATACATGTTTTGGCAAGACATGCTGCCATTTAGACAATGTCTTTTTCAGGGAAGGCCTTGATTATTTCTGCAAGACAATGTAAAACCACATTCTGCATGTATTACAACAGCACTGCTCTGTATTAAAAGAGTCCAATCAAACAAGAACAGGAGAACATTTCACTTTCTTACCCGATTTTCTCCCCAATTTAGTCGTCTCCAATTCCACCCACTAATTAGGACTCCCACAGTCACACAATATTATCAACGCTAGGAGAGTGAAGGCTAACACAGGCTTCCTCCGAGACCTGTGAAGCGCCACCGCTTCTTTTCGAACTGCCGCTCACGCAACGTCACTGGAAAGCTGAACATGCTTTTTTGGAACGTGTTGTAGGCATTCAATTCAAAATGAGCAAATATTTTTCAAAAAACAATAAAATTTCTCAGTTTCAACATCTGATCTGTTGTCTTTGTAGTATTTTCCTTTAAAATTATGGTTTACATGTTTTGCATATCAATGCTTCCTTTTTTTCTTTACATTCAGCACAGTGTTCCAACTTTTTTGGAAATGGGATTGTATGTTGAGGAACATTTTTCTGAAATTGTTCTACAATTTTTAGATGCAGTTTTTCTCAGATTGGTGAACTTCTACCCATCTTTGCTTCTGAGAGACTCTGCCTGTTTTTATTAGTACCACTTGCTTTTCCAGCCTTTTGTTGCCCCTGTCCAACTTTTTTGAGATGTGTTGCTGCCATCGAGTTCTAAATGAGTTAATGTTTTCAGTGAAATGGTAAAATGTCTCACATTCAACTTCTGATATGTGTTCTATGTTCTATTGTGAATAAAATATGGGTCAATGAAATTTGCAAATCACTGCTTTCTGTTTCACTGCAATCTATTTACATTTTACACAGCGTACCAACTTTTTTTGAATTGAGGTTGTGTGTGTGTGTGTGTGTCTGTGTGTGCAGTATTAGTTAATTCAGTTTGATGCATTATATACAGTCTGCAGGTATTGATGATGTTTTGCTTACGTATTCTGGAGGTAATTGATTATTTTAGCCAGATTGTTCACGTTCACATCTTCAGTTTCAGTTCCTCTCAGACAGAGAGAGAGAAGACAGAGCAGGACCACTCTCAGAGTTCCACTGAGAACCTGTACACACACACCACACACACACACACACACACATACACACACACACATTATAGTATATTATTAGTGTTATTAGTATTAATAGCGTGGGGGCTGTACTTGCACCTCATTCAATAATGAACTCAGCTTATTATAGTATATGTTATTAGTATTATTAGTATTAATAGTGTGTAGACTGTACCTGCGCCTCATTCGCTAATGAACTCAGCTTATTATAGTATATATTATTAGTATTAATAGCGTGGAGGCTGTACTTGCACCTCATTCACTAATGAACTCAGCTCATTATGGTATATATTATTAGTATTATTAGTATTAATAGCGTGGAGACTGTACCTGCCCCTCATTCGCTAATGAACTCAGCTCATTATAGTATATATTATTAGTATTATTAGTATTAATAGTGTGATCAGAGGCTGTTTCTTACCATGGCCGAAGATGTCTGAGTGCAGATGATGAAGAGCTGAAAGTGCAGCAGAGGAGAACCTGATGCTGATTTATATAGATTATGACTCCTCCCTCTTTGATAAAAGATTATAATTCTCTGTTAGCTGATTGGATGAGATGTCTGTAGCCAGTTTCAGGCTGTCAGACAGCTGGAATATGCTTAGAAGAAGCTGCCTGGACATTTCTAGAAACATCTCAGAATATTAGCGCAGAATAGTGTAATAACTGCACATAACATAAGTGCAATAACAGAAATGTTATTAAAACTCATGATGTAATAAACTGCTGTTACAGGTGGATAACACACATGGCTCATATGGCTCTGTTTATTACTATAAAGTAGTTACACCTGCATTATTGGGTGAACTTTTACCAAAAAGTTTCTGATTGAGGTGTAATAACACGAGTAAAAACTGAAGTTTATATGTATTTGTTTACATAAACTGTAACAGTGCGTACATCACCAGTAGTTACATTGTTTTCAGTAGTAGTTCAGTAGTGAAGTGTTACTACACAGTTATTACAGACAAAATGAATTGGGACCTTAAAATTCTCTTCCAGAAACATCACAACATTTGTGTTTCATTGTGAATAATGTAGTAAAGTATTACTTCACATGCTTTTTATCTATGAAGTTTTTGTTCATATGGAGCATGAACATTAGAAACTCGAAAGATTTTTTTAAGAATAATAATGTAACAGAAACACAGCAAGAACAGAGAATAAAAAAAATGATTAGCTTAAACACTTATCCTTCAGAAAATAAAGACATTTCCATATTTATATTTGGTAGATGTGGACTGTGATTGGGAGCTGTAGTTCATCATGTTTTCACTGATAATCCTCCACTGTCTTTCCCACAGGAGTAACTGTTCAGTGTTGAGATGTTCCTTTAGAGGGTTTTTGTGATTCATTTAAAATAACCAGACCTCAGTCACTAACTGGACTTTTGGACTAGTGTCATCACAATCAACAGTAATAATAAGCCTTACTTTATATTTGCTTATTTGATATTGATTTATCAATTTGACTTTTACCAATCAGGTTACTGATGCTCGGCAAAATTATGTTCTGTGATCCATGAGCCAAAATCAAATGCATCTCTTTGCAAATAATTTATAGCTTGTCTCTCATTTTTAACAGCAGCTTGTGCAATATAAGAGCAAATGAGAGTCTGTAAAGAAAGTGATGCGGTAAAGACATAGCAGTGACATGATGGTGACATAATAGCGACATAGTACTGTGTTGTGGTAGTGACAGTAGTGACTGAAGTGACATAGTAGTGACATGGTACTGACAGGATAGTGTTGTGGTAGTGTTGTGGACGTGACATGACAGTGTTGTCGTAGTGACATGATAGTGATGTGGTAGGGACAGTAGTGACAGATGTGACACGGTAGTGATGTGGTAGTGACATTATAGTGATGTGGTAATGACATAGTAGTGACATGGTAGTAACATGATAGTGAAGTAGTAGTGAAAAAGTAGTGACATAGTCATAGGACATTATTAATTGTATCACAAATTTCACAAAAATCCTAAATAACTATCACTTATACTATCACTTTTTACCATCTGCTGAATGCATACAAGAAATTGTGAAAAATGACAACGTAACATGATTATATTAATACAAAAATGAATTACCATGAATTAGCATGAATCTCATAACTATGAGATAGAAAGTCATAATTATGAGATATTGAGTTATAATTATGAGATGGCAGGTCATCACTATGAGATACTAAGTCATAATTATGAGATAGTAAGTCATAATTATCAAATAGTCATAATTGTGATACTAAACCATAATTACTAAACACTTTCTCATTATTATGACAAACTACACAGCCTTTTTTTTCCAAGTGGTCTTCCGTACGAAAGTGCTGATGTTGCTTAGTTGCTATTGGAGTCCATACAGTCTATTAGGGATTGTGCCATGTTTCATAGTCTGTACTATACTTTTACTGTACTGATACTGATTAGTTTTTATTTGATCTACATATAACTTACAGCAGACCCAGCCTTGATCCTCACATCATCATTGCACTGCATGTTTTGAACATTTCCACATTTCCGCATATTCTGTGATCCCACTTCAACTGTCACTAATTACTGTGTAGTTACACATTAACAATGCCAGCAACAACAGTGTAACTACCACTGATGTATTCACTGTTACAGATGGATTATAGCAGTAGAGTGTATGTAAATGCACATGTGGCTGAACTTCAGTTTTTTCTCTTGTAATTACACAGTGTATAACAGTTCTAATAGCATATTTTCTCTATGTAATTACACATGTGTAATAGGCTTGTTGCAGTGCACTTGTGTTGTTACATGATAAACTAGCTGAAGTTGTGGCTTTAATCTGCTCTGCACTGTGTAAATACTGTCACAATACAGAATATTCTTTTAGTTTTATTCTCGGCTCCTTGGTTGTTTTTTCTCAAAGGCTGAGCTTTCACTGCTCTCTTTTAAGACAGAGAAAGAACTGATGAATATGTATAGCTGGATGTGAAATTCCCTCTGAAAACTACATGTGCAATGCAACAAGCTTTTACTGCATAAAACATCTATCTGTTTAATAAACATAAAGTACAGGTTTAAGAATATAAATGATTAAAAATATGGGCCTATAATGGAGGTGTAGAGAAATGAAGATAAAGCAGTTGAGGGTCTTGTGGAGGAAATGAGCATCTTTACTGTGGTTGTATTCACAGCTCTCACAGCTCGGCTTCTTCCTGATCTCTTGTTTAGATAAGCAACGTCTTTAAACCACCAGTAAACCCACAACATTCAGCTCTGAAACACAGAGACCTACTTTAACAGGTCACAGTTATCTCCAGTGATATGCAGATCATGCTGTAGTTCTATATACATTTTTATATCTATCATTTCTGACTCACAGCTCACTGAGAAAAGTGGAGGAACTGTGCGGAAAATTCAGACTGTAAACTTTCAATCTATAGCAAATTAGTGCTTGAAATATTTTTAAACAGAAATAGTCAGAAGGGCAGCTCAGACTTGTCCATGCAGAATGTAAATCAATGTTCTTTGTAACTAATTTTCCTATTTTGACACTTTGAACCTTCCATAGTTCCACTTTGATGAATTTAGCTGTTAGCTGCAGTGCAAAGCACAGCTAAGTGCAATCAGTGCTGTTTGATTGGTTATTTTCATGATGAACACATTATGTAATGTTTTTCTTCATCCCTGTTTAATCTGAAAGATTTCCAGCTCTGTAGTCAAATGTTGATGGAGTTACTGAGGGAAAATCTCTTCAACTGGTACCAGAGGGGAACCCAAGCCCACCCACAAGCTACTCCAGATGTGATGAAAATAGTTGCCACTGTCAAAAGTTGGTGTGGGGTTCTCACAGAGTCAAACTCCTCCATTGTGAAACGGTAAATGTTTAAAGATGATGCTGAAAAAAGTTCAAATGTTTATTATACTGTATTTTAGTTACACCTGAGTATTGGCCAAGAGGTACAAGGCATGTGTACCTAATAAACTGGCAGCTCAGTGGCTGTCAGTTTAGTGTCTTATTGTACTTTGCTTACATTCCTACCAAACACGAGTGCCTTAACACAACTGAGAAGCCTGCAGTAGTGTGGCTAGGCTAAACATGCTAGCTGTAGTTGGTAAAGAAATGTGTCTGCTCTCAGTGTTACCTCAACAAGCCAACATATATATACACATCATCCACTGAGCAGAAGGTTATTTATCCGGTGTAGAAAAACAATGATTTACCATCACCTAATGTTTAACTGTTAGCACTAGCATTAGCACACAGTGGCTAAAATTCCCTTTGCTTTTGAATGACTGAGGCAGAAAATCATGTTCATAAATGTGCTTCTCTGAAAAAAACAGGGAGTACATCTTCAATACTTTTACGTAGGCAACATAACTGTACCATAATGCATTGAAATTATATCTGTTAACTGTATTGACCCAACACACCCTGTCTTGACTCCAATTTTTTATTATGTAAAGGTGAAAATATGTAGTTTCCCCTGGGAAAAACTTATTTAAGGTGCTGAGCTGAAACTCAAAACTATTGTTGTACCTTTGAGGGAACATTTATATTGTTTGTACCTTAATGAACAAAAATGTACCTACACAGAACTTTTACTCGTTTTACTGCTATTTCCATGAGGTTGAGCTACACTTCACTGAAACTGATGTTAAAGAATGTCCATATTAAAGATAATTTAGTTCTGCTTTTTCCCTTTTCTAGATTTTACAACCCCATTTCCAAAAAGGTTGGGACGCTGTGAAAAATGTAAATAAAAACAAATTGATGTACAAATCATTTAAGCCCTACATTTCATTGCAAATTATTCAAAGACAACATATCAAAGTTAAAACTGAGAAATTTTATTGTTTTTGAAAAATATTTGCCCTCTTGAATTTGATGCCAACAAAACATTCCAAAAAGTTGAGATAGGGGCAACAAAAGGCTGGTAAAGTTGTATAGTGCTAAAAAACACCTGGTGGTTGATTGGCAACAGGTCAATAACATGATTGTGTATAAAAGAGCATCTCAGAGTGGCTGAGTGTTTCAGAAGTAAGGATGAGGAGGGGTTCACGATTCTGTGAAAGACAGCATGATCAAACATGATGCAACAATTCAAGAATAACGTTCCTCAACATAAAATAGCAAAGAACTTTTGCTTTTCATCATCTATGGTACATAATATCATTAAAAGATTCAGAGAATCTGGAAAAATCTCTGTATGTAAGGGACAAGATCTAAAACCAGTATTTGCTGGCCGTGATCTTTGGGCCCTCAGGCAGCACTGCATTAAAAACAGACATGATTCTGTAGTGGAAATCACTGAATGGGCTCAGAAACACTTCTGAAAACCACTGTCTGTGAAAACAGTTCATCACTGCATCCACAAATGCAAGTGAAAACACAAAGAAGAAATCATGTATAAACAGGATACAGAAACGCTGCCACCTTCTCTGGGCCCGAGCTCATTTAAAATGGACTATGGAGAAGTGGAAAAGTGTTCTGTGGTCCAACAAATCAACATTTGAAATTCTTTTTGGAAATCATGGACACTGTGTCCTCTGGGCTCAAGACCACTCAGCTTGTTATCAGTGCGCAGTTCAATAAACAATACAATTTCTCATTTTCAACATTTGATTTGTTGTCTTTGTACTATTTTCAATGAAATATAGGGTTTAAATGATTTGCGCATCATTGAATTTTGTTTTTATTTACATCTTGCACAACGTCCCAACTCCTTTGGAAATGGGGTTGTAATATTCTACACCAATTTTAAAACCTTTCTCATATTCTCACCTTGCTCTTTGTTATTGTTTGCTGTCTGGTGCGAACCAGAGGAGGATGGATTTTGAGTCTTGGTTCCTCTGAAAGTCCACTGTCAGTAGGTACTCACTGCTGCTGACAGGGAGCAACTCTCAAGCCTTGCTCTTTCAGAGATGCTCTGAACCAGTCATAAGGCCGTAATGACTTGGTCATTGTCAAAGTCTTTCAGGTCTTCATGCCTGCACATTTCTCCATCATCCACCACATCCACTACAAGAACCATCTGTTCACTTACCCTCTAATCTACCTCAGACCCCCAACAGATAGCATCTCCTGTGAAACCGCAAGTTAATTTTCCAACACAAACTTTCACACATTTATCACTTCGTCACAGGAAGTATGAGCATGAGTGCTCTCCCATACCATCATGGATGCTGGCTTTTCAACTGTGCACTGATATCAAGCTGGGTAGTCTTTAACCCAGAGGATGCAGTGTCCATAATTTCCAAAAAAAAAATTCAAATTTTGATTCGTCAGACCACAGAACACTGTTCCAGTTCACCTCAGTTCATCTTTAAGTTCGGGCCCGGGGAAGGCAGCGGTGTTTCTGGATCCTGTTTATATATGGTTTCTTTTTGCATGGTAGAGTTTTAACATGCATTTATGGATGCAGTGTTGAATTGTTTTCTCAGACAGTGTTTTTCTGAAGTGTTTCTGAGCCCATGCAGTGATTTCCACTGCAGAATCATGTCTGTTTATAATGCAGTGCCACCTGAGGGCCCAAAGATCACGGCCAGCCAGTATTGGCTCTCGGCCTTGTCCCTTACATACAGAGATTTTTCCAGATTCTCTGATTTACTGATAAAAAATGATATTTTTATGATATTATGTACCGTAGATGATGAAAAGAAAAGTTCTTTGCTACTTTATGTTGAGAAACATTATTCTTGAATTATTGCACTATTTTGATCGTGCAGTCTTTCACAGAGTGAACTCCTCCTCATCTTTACTTCTGAAAGACTCAGCCCCTCTGAGATGTTCTTTTATACCCAATCTTCTTACTGACCTGCTGTCAATTAACCAATTTTTTTAGCATTATACAACTTTACCAGCCTTTTGTTGCCCCTGTCCCAATTTTTTTTTTTTTTAAACATGTTGCTTGCATCAAATTCAATATGGGCAAATATTGTTGTAAAAAACAATAAAATTATGTCAAAAACTGAAAAACGTCAAAAATGGAGATACAACGTTTTCTTCTGACAACAGCGATATGTAACATATTTGTGTTTTTAAATCACCAGAAATGGTTCCTGTGGTTACATTTAGGCAGTTTGGTTGTCTAACGCCACCTGGCAGGGCTGCATTTGTAACTCATTAGGTGGAGCTAACATTAGCTAGTGGGCTAGCTGTGTCTACAAGCTGGCTCTTCAGTGCAGGAGAGCGCTCAGTTTAAAATACAGGCTGTTCACTGTTCAGGGGTGCTTTTTGTCTATAAATAGTTCGTTGAAGTGATTCTGTGACATTTACAGAACCAGAGAGGTGCTGGCTGAGGGAAGAAAACTGCACTAAATGGCTGGAGGCAGCTCAGTTTTCCAGCGCATGTGGGGAAAAACGCAGCGCTACAGACTGACGATGTCTCAGAGCGATAAGAAATTCTGTAACTTACTGGACGATATAAAAGTTCTGAAGTAAAATGTTTGTCTACATAAACATGGAAAATGCACAGTGTTGCCTGCTCTGTTTGTCTTGCATTGCTGTGCTTATCACAGTCTCATCAGTGTTGGTGAATGTTGATAAAATTTCAGAAAAGGAGCAGATTAATCAGACGAGGATGCATAAAATAAAACACATAGCCAGTTAAGTTGATTACGTGCGATTATTTTTCCTGGGTGCTTTTTGTACAAAACGAGCAGTTTTGTTCTTTGTTCAATAGAAAAGCAGGTCCTTTAAGATGGAGGACAGTGAGTGAATCAAAATGATTCACAAACTAGCGGCCATGATTATCTATCATATTGGGCCACGTGTTTATAATGGCAGATCTGACTCCTTATAGCAGTCTGTTCTTCATACACACAGCTGCTGCAAAATCAGCAAAATCAGAATCCATCCTAATACACCGAGGTGATCCACCTCTACAGTCAGAGGTGAGTGGAAGCTAATGAGAGCCTGTCAGTAAACAGAGATGATGGTTCTGTAGAGTGTCCAGAATGCGATGTCTGCTAAGGTTTCTTTTTTTGTGCTGCTGAATTTCTTGTACTGTCCTGTGGGGGACAGATGACTGACAAAGACATGCTACTGCAAGTCTCAGGCCTCATCCACTCACATTGGGATATTTTTTAAAAAGTATTTTTTTCCATGCATTTTCAAAAAAAAAACCAAAAAACCCCTTTATATCCCCATGACACTGCAAAAACAACTTGAAAATGCTCACATGAGCATGCCAGCCCAGTAGATGCGATAATACCCTGTACAATGTGATATCATGCACCTCAAGAAGAACCTTGCACAAAATACAGAGCTAGAAAAAGCAGAGATTTTCTAACAGCGTGACAGCCGTGTCGCAAACACTACAGACTTTGTCCTTCAGGCATCCAGATGTCCGTAATTCAAGACTGCTTAAAAAAAGTGAAAGAAAACACTTGTCATGTGTTTGTTTGTGTTGTCATGGCTATGACACTGACTCTGAAACATCCACTTAATCCTGATGAGTTTTTCTAGATTTTAACTCTATTTGAATGATGGAGTTTGTGAATCTGACTTTGGTTAAAGATCATTAAGCCTCACCTCTTTAGAATCAATGAGATATTTTTAATATTTGCAGTCAAGGTAACACACCATTTACAATGAACACAACACATTCTGGTGCTAAATTCAATTATAAACATTTATCAACTCCCAAAACACCCCAAAGTGCAGAGCACACAGAACAAACCTGTGGCCAGTCACAGTTCAGACAGAGTTCTTCAGACTTAAATGAAAACAGCTACAGACATGAGCAAGTTAAGAGTTTTCAAAAATATCCACCCTGGAGAGGGTTTTAAAAACTTCCGTTTACAGTGAGCAAAATAGCTGTTTTTCTGTTAACGGGAGGCCAAAATTCAAAGAAAAACTATGTTCAATGTCCTGATATATCTGTGTGGACAGAGCCTCACACTGTATCCTAACAGCAGGTGAGCATTCAAATGTACATTCCTTTCCAAAAAAATAGTCCAAGCTCAAAATGGCAAAATATTAAGCTTTTAGTGGTCTTAAAAGCAAATAAGTAGTCAGTAAATGAGCAAGAATTAAACAAATAGATGCGATATTTTAGTGTAGGAGAGCTTTTCCTTTGATTTCTTTAAAGGTTGATGTTTTGTGTGTGAATTTGCAGACAGTCTTTTACAGAAAGAAGAGTCAGTATTGATCCACTCAGCATTGACGGCTTCAAACAGCTGAAAAACACTGCCGAGCTAGTTTGTGTTTAATGTGAAGCCAAATATTCTTTATAGCGTTTAAATCTGGACTGATGGTTTGGACCAGCCAGAACCATCAGTAAAGACCACTGGAAACATCAAGTGTGCATGTGAAGTCAAAACGTAAACATATAGATTTACCATCACAAAATAGCTTGAGACTTCAGCTAAAATGGGTGAGTCTACATCTGCGGTCTAACCACAGCATGTTTAGCTCAAAACAAGCGAGTGACGACTTTTTATACAAGTTTCGTCATATGTCAACGTGGCTGTGTAGGTTTCTGTTTAATCTTAATGCATCAACTATTTCCATGAGGTTGAGCTTCGCTTCGCTGAAACTGATGTTGCAGAAAGTCCACATTAAAGATAATTGTTGTAAATGTTGACCAAGTCTGAGGGCAAAACGTCTGACCATCATAACTTGGCCCTTGTCACTTTTCTCCTGCCTCCAGCAGGTCGACTATAAGAACCGATTGTTCACCTTCTGTCTATTATATCCCAAACCTTCACATGTGCCGTTGTTATGAGATACTCAGCGTTATTCACTTCATCTGTGAGTGTCCATGATGTTTGGCTCATTGGTGTATCTCACTAGCTCCACTCTGAATCCTGAACTTGAACTGTTTATTAAGCGACCTCAATAGACTTTTAGAGTGGATTTATTGTTTTTACTTGACATCATAGGCTCAGTACAAATGGCAACAGATAGCATCTCCTGTGAAACCGCAGGCAAATTTACTGATAAAAACTTTTCTCACATGAAGTTCTCTCACTTTGTCATAGGATGTATGAAAATGAGTCAGAGATCTATATTCAAATTAACACACAGGTCAAGGATATTTTCCATTACACAGTCAAAATTATTATACGCTTTTTCTGTTGGTGAAAAAGGTCAAAAATTGTAATTAGTTCAAATTGTTCATGGAAGCTGCACTGAAAAGCTGTATTAGAATAAGAGCTACAATCATAGTCATAGTGACATACAGAGTGTGAGCAGCTGAGCTTCAGGGTGGAACTACAGATGGTTCAATGGGTCAAAAAAGTAAGTGGCATTAATCATTTATGGTGTTAACATGTTAGCTTTAAATATATATTGGAATAGGTTATTTAACATGAACACATATTGATATTTTCTGTTTTCATGGCTTTTTGGTGTTTCAGGTCCTCTTGCTATTGTTATGGGTTTCTCTGTACTCTCCTGTGTGTGTATTTCTCTGTCCTCCCTGTCCCTAGGTGGAGCTCTTTCCAGGCTGGAGGCTGCTGTGTGCTGTGTGTGTGTGCCATTTTGTTTGTAGACTACATTTTCTCCTGGCTTTGGGCTAGTTAGGGAGTCAGGGACGTTAACTGTATTTTCTTTTCTTTATGCTCTGGTTGATGTTTAGGGAGGTTAGATTTCGGTTGTGGAGTGCTGGGTTTTGTTTGTTAGTTTAGCCTTTGCCTACCTCTGGAGAGATGGCAGCTTGGTTGACTCTTTGTGAACAAGTATTGGCTTATCAATCCTATCATCTGTCTAAATATATGTAAATAGCCTGAAAGTAGACAGTTGTGTGGTGTTGGTTTCTTTTTGTCTCCTCACTTGCCCCCAAATTTATTACACCCTAGACCAACAAGTAACATTGGCTCTTGGAGGCTCTAGGCAGCTGCCTACATTTGCCTAAGGAATAGACCACCCCAGTGGCCGGTTGCACCTGCTGGACATGAGTTCAAACATAAGCTAGTTGTAACATAAGTGTTTAATAAGTTCAGTTTTATGAAGTTTACATTACTAATCAAAATGGATTTCATCTCAAAAGGTAGTTTTAACATTGAGCTTAGTAGTTGCTAGATATTTATACCTTCCTCTGAGCTGGTGTAATGTTGGTGAAACCAACAGAAATGATATAGACCCTACTGAAACATCCAGACTGAGGCCAGAAATGGCAGATTAAAAAAGCTCCTTTTTGGTTTTCACACGGAAATATTAAAGAATAAACAGACAGACTGTGTTCAGTTTTATTCAGCTCTATTTGAACACATTGTTGGTTTGTGTACCGGATATTTTTGTAAATCAGCCCAAACTGCTGAAGTCCTTCATGGCAGATGGTTTACAGATTGGCTCTGAACATCGTCATATTAAAGCAGAGTTCAAATTACTGTTACTAGCCGTCACTAGTTAAGACACAACTTAAGGATTTGTGGCACAGCCAAATTTACAAACCCAGTTCCAAAAAAGTTGGATAGCAGATAAAACACAAATAAAACAGAAAGCAGTGATTTATAAATCTACTTTGACCCGTATTTGAATAAAACAGTACAAAGACGAGATATCATAAATTCACTGTTTCTTGTAAAGAATTTCATTCTGAAATTGATGCCTGTAACAGGTTCCTAAAAACTAGGACAGGAGTAGTTTAAGACTAGGAACATTGTGAAATGTTCAGGAAACATCTTGAACATGTGATCCAGTCATGCTTATATATATATATATATATATATATATATATATATATATAGAGAGAGAGAGAGAGAGAGAGAGAGAGAGAGAGAGCGAGAGCATTGAGGAAAAGCAGAGTCCTTTATTAGAGAGGACGGGTCAAGAACACTTTACAAAAAATGCAAGTCAAAAATCTAAATGTTTAAGAACAACATTCCTCAGCCAGGAACTGCAAGGAATTTCATTATTTCACGTTAGTAAGAAAATTCCACATTTAGAAACAGGATCATTTTGTATTACATCCCAACCACAGGCTCAGGTCTAGGAGGAGGGAGGGACAATAACAAGAGGATGGAGGAGCACAATAAAGGGGGTGCAGAGAGCAGTTCAAGACAAGTAGATAACACTAAAGTTTATAACACAGAAGAATAAGTCACACCAACAAGGCAAAGAACAGACAGAACCAAAGAAAAGAAAAATAAACCAAACTTTTCTAAGCTCAGAGTCACACAGCTACCTTACCCAGCCAACAAATGAACTCTCTAGCTGCTACTCTGCACTAAGCTAACAGAACACTCACAGACACTGATGTGTCTTCAGGTTTGGAGAACGTTACCTGCCTGACTGCACTGTGCCAGCTGTAGAGTTTGGTGCAGGAGGGATGATGATATGGGGGTGTTTTTCAGGGGTTGACTGGTTTAATTCAGGTCTAATAAACTCTCTCAGTGAAACAAACTGAGAGATTTCTCATCAATTTCTCAATAATTCTCATCAAATTAAACCTCATAAACACTTCAAATCAGCTTCTGTTCAACTGTTTGCTGTGTTGTTTACATGATCAGCCAAACAATAATGAACTTATTAGGATAATCAACAAAACTCCAGAGTAAATCATCTTCACTGCTTCACTGCTTCACAGATCTGAATAAACAGTGGATCTACATTAATGTGATCAGCTGTTAGTGTTTCTGAGGTCACCGTCCTGCTGGGTTTGGATCAGCTGACCATCATAGAGCTCACAGACATTAGATACTGACCTTTGAAGCAGTGTTCTACTGACTCTAGTGGTCAGAGATGTGAACTGCAGTTAGTGAGTGTTCTCTGCAGTAGAGCAGTGCTGTCCTGAGAGGAATTTCTCTCAGTGTGTGTGTGTGTGTGTGTGTGTGTGTGTGTGTGTGTTTGTAAATCATCTTTAGAGGAGTTGATGTCCAGGCATTCTTCAGTGTTGCTGTTTTCTAGAGCCAGAAGACCTCAAAGTCATTTTCTACATGTCTAAACTTCACAGTTAGATCTTCAGTCTCATCTCGATGGTGGACAAAAGCTTTTGACCCTTCATGCAGTTTAATAACTCTGAGCCCAAAGTAAATGCAGCTCTCTTTATTTTTCCAGTTTAAACCAGTTTTCTTACAGGGGGAGTTACTGATGGAGGAAATCAACCATTTTCATTGTTCTTCAGTACAGCAGTTCATGGGGGCTGTTGGGCTGTTGGTTTGACCAGCAGAAGGTGCTCAGAGTGGAAGATTGAGTCTCTGGAGTTGCACCAATGAGCCGTTTCCTGAATATGAACTCTGTTACCAACAGTGAGGTTGGTGGATTGGGGTTTAGGGTGTGGCAGTTTTGGGTTGGGGGTTTGACACACACACACACACTCTCTCTCTCTCTCACACACACACACAAACACACACAAATACCACACACACACACACACAGACACACACAGGAAAGAGCCAGACAGAATCCCAGATCAATGCAGTTTGCTGAGTTCATTTATTGGTAATGATCAGTGATCAGAGACCAATGAGAGCAGGAAGAAGAGCAGAAGAGTGACTCTCTCTCAGTGAGTGAGCGACAGAGTTTAAGCACAGCAGGATTTCACACACAGTGATCATCCATCAGATTATAAATTTGGGTCCAGGCATTGTTCAGCTGCTCTGCCTCCACTGAAGCAAAGCCGACATGTGTAGTGGGTATTATTGACGTGAGGATTTTGGTTACAGCGGTAGAGAAATCTGTTATTATTGTTTCTCTCTATTTTTCTAAGGTTTTCCTCCAGTTGACGGTTCCCTTGATCTCTTTCAAATATCTTGTTGTAGACGAAAGCTTTTGGGCCTTGGCGGAGTCTAATCATGTTGAGGGCAGTGAGGATGTTACGGGGTCTTTTCTCGTTTAAGCAGGTTCTTGTACAGGGGGAGTTGTAGGTGTAGAAGATCACACAGCCTTGTGGGTCTCTGTTCAGGAGGTCCTGCATGAGTGGAACATTGGGAGGAACCCCTAATGGATTAGAATTAATCAGCAGAAGGTACTCAGAGTGGAAGAAGGGGTGTCGATTTGTATTTCGGTCAATGTGGTTGGGATCTTCTATGAGCGTTGCACCAATCATCCGTCGCCCATTATAGATTACATTACGTCTCAAGTCATTTCTCACATTATTTGGCTGATCATCATTAAGAGCCTCCAGAAATGCCTGAAAATCGAAGTGTCCAGTACAGAGATGACTTGGGATGTTGATGGCCACTGCATACTGTCCACCTTTATCTGGACTGTACCTAAACACACAAACAACTGGTCAAACACTTTATTATTCACTGATAATGATTAATCAGAGCTTCTTAATCTTAGAACATTTTACATGATGATTATTTTACATAAACTCTGCTTTAATCAAACCCTCAACTTCACCACAAACTCCTTTAATGCTACTTCAGTTTGACTCAGCAGGGACGGTCAGCAGGTGATGGTCAGATTACTTACTGGGTCTGAATGTATTCGATTATTTCAACCAGATTGTCCTCATTCACCAGCTGAACTTCAGCCCCTCTCAGACAGAGAGAGAGAAGACAGAGCAGGACCACTCTCAGAGCTCCACTGAGAACCTGCACACACACACACACACACACACACACCACACACACACACACACACACACACACACACCACACACACACCACTTATTAGATGCTTTGCAATGCAGATGTGGATGGTTCTGAATTGATTCACAAATGTGAAAAATCGATTTTCTAAATATTTAATTTATAACGTAATGTTGACGGAACGTAAAAGGTGGAACTTGGAAGCGGGTGGACAGCGCCCGGACAGTCTGTGGCGGCACACAACAAAAAACACAACTGGATGAGTGAGAAATCTGACTGGCTCCCTCTGCATTAAAGCCAGGTTAGGTCAGGAGTCACAACCCAAATGTTAAGAGGAGCCATTTTATCCTTTCAACAAAAATCAAACCACTGTGGGGGCCACAACATTTAATGTCCAGTATGTCCAGTATGTGATAATGTCCTAGTATAGGCTAGAAAATATAAACAAAAACGTAGATTTACTTTGCTCTGCTTTAAACTTTAGCTATAGTTGCTTTCCTCCCCTTTACCTCAGGAAACTTCTCCTCAAATGTTGAACAGTTTCTTGTAAAATGTCTCTTAACCTTCGACTGATTTACGAGGCTGAAGTCGCTTCTCATTCTCCAGCTTCTTATTCGAATTTTCCCATTCCACCTTAAATGGTGCCTGAGGTGCCAGAATGCAAACATGGCACCATTTAAGTTGGAACGGGACAATTCCAAAGAGAAGCTGACGTTTTCACAACTTTTTAGTGTTTGTCAGTTTCTCATTGCAGATGTAACGTATCAGGAAACCAACTGTGGTGCTCATAAATGCGAATAAGTCAGTTCATTTCCGAATGTTCAAGTAAGCGATGTCAAAGCTTCCACCCAAATTGGAAGTGAATTACCAACTCCGTCACAACTTTTATTGCCAAGATTTAGGGTCTGTTCGGTGTTGTTGAGAACCATGGCTTTTCTGCTAGGCTGCTGAGATTCAGCGTCCAGTGTCGAACATATTTTGCTGACACAGCGACCCCCCCACTCTGTACAACGAGACCAAAACTGAAAAATCACTGAGTCAAACGGGTAGGACGGCTGTAACGTGATGTGTGGACACCAATTGCCACAGAATCTTATTTCAATGCAACTGCGCATTTTATCGCAGATGAGTGGCAGCAGCGTCTCATGTGCTCCAAAGAAGCGCAGTGAATGAGAGCCTTCCAGTTCACTTACCACATCACTTCCATTTGATTTATTAATAAAAGACACTGGAATTAAATTCATTACGGACTGTTACAGATACTTTGCTTGAAAAGTACAAAGTTGTCACACAGTGAAAAAAGAAATCCTGTATAGAAAAAAAAGATGCAGAATTATTTTATAATCACATTGCAGCATCTGAATCGTAATCTAATCGAATCGTGAGGTGCCTAGAGATTCCCACCCCAAACACACCACACATACACCACACATACACCACACACCACACACACACAACACACACACCACACACACACCACACATACACACACACCACACACACACACACACACACACACACACACACACACACACACACACACCACACACACATACACACACCACACATACACACACACCACACACACACACACACACCACTAAAGTACTCAGCTCATTATAGTATATATTATTAGTATTATTAGTATTAATAGCGTGGAGACTGTACCTGCTCCTCATTCACTAATGAACTCGGCTCATTATAGTATATATTATTAGTATTATTAGTATTAATATTGTGGAGGCTGTACCTGCGCCTCATTCACTAATGAACTCAGCTCATTATAGTATATTATTAGCATTATTAGTATTAATTGTGTGATCAGAGGCTGTTTCTTACCATGATTGAAGATGTCTGAGTCTGAGTGCAGATTATGAAGAGCAGAGGAGAAACTGATGCAGATTTATATAGATTATGACTCCACCCTCTTTGCAAAAAATATTATAATTCACTGTTCGCTGATTGGTTGAGATGTCTGTAGCCAGTTTCAGGCTGTTAAACAGCAAGAAAATATTTGGAAGATGCTGCCTGGACATTTCTAGAAATATCTCAGAATATTAGCACAGAATAATGTAATGACTGCACATAATGTAATAACAGAAATGTAATAAACACATAATGTAATAAATTGCCAATAATGTTAGTCTTACTTTAAAGGAACTGTGTATAATAACTGTGTAGTTACATATTAACAATGCATGCTAGCAACTAGTGGTGATATATTCAATGTTACAGATGGATTACACAAATGACATAGTACTGACATGGCAGTGATGTGGTAGTGACAGACATGACATGAACGTGATGTTGTAATGACTGTAGTGACATGTAGTGACACCCTAACTGAAGTTCTGGCTTTAATCTGTTCTGTACTGTGTAAATACTGTCACATTACAGAATATTATTTTAGTTTCATTCTTGGCTCCTTGTTTTTTTTTTTTCAAAGGCTGAACTTTCACTGCTCTCTTTTCAAGCCAGAGAGAGAAAGAACTGATGAATAGATATAGCTGCATCTGAAAACTGAATGTGCAATGCAACAAGCATTTACTGAATAAAACATTTACCTGTTTAATAAACATAAAGGTAAATATGAAGGGTTGAGGGTTGTGTGGAGGAAATGAGCATCTTTACTCTGGCTGTATTCACAGCTCTCTCAGCTCGGCTTCTTCCTGATCCCTTGTTTTGATAAGCAACGTCTTTAAACCACCAGTAAACCCACAACATTCAGCTCTGAAACACAGAGACCTGCTTTAACCCTTAGAGGTCACAGTTATCTCCAGTGATATGCAGATCATGGTGTGGTTGTATATGGACTATTTCTGACTCGTAGCTCATTTTAACAAGTGGAGAAATTGTGTGTAAAGTGCGGAGTGTAAACTTTCAATATAAACTAAATTAGTGCTTCTAAGTAGAAGAAGAGATACTAAATTTTATTTTGAATATGATGAAATATTGTTGTTGTGTACAGTCCTGTTTCAGGGAAATAATGTTTTGCCACATTTTTATTATTTCCTATCATGTTTTTGAACAGAAATAGTCGGATCCACCCTGATGAAATTAGCTGTTAGCTGCAGTACAAAGCTAGTTGTAAATTAGCCACCAGTGTTTAGTGGTATAATACAGTTTTATTCAAAAAAACAAAAAGATGTACCGACTGTTGTAAAATGCCATTAGTGCTGTTTGACTGGTTATTTTCATGATGAACACATTATGTAATGTGTCTCTGTATCCCTGTTTAATCTGCAAGATTTCCAGCTCTGTGGTGAAACATCTGTGACAGGTCAGAGTTACTGAGGGAAAATCTCTTTAGCTGGTACTAGAGGGGAACCCAAGCCCACCCACAAGCTACTCCAGATTGATGAAAACAGTTGCCAGTTGTCAGAAGTTGGTGTGGGGTTCTCACAGGGTCAAACTCCTCCCTTGTGAAACTGTGAACTGTTTAAAGTTGATGCGGAAAAAAGTTCAAATGTTTAATCCACTGTATTTTAGTTTGGCCTCCATCTCTCAATAAGAGGTACAAGGTACCTATTAAACTGGCAGCTCAGTGCCTGTCAGTTTAGTGTCTTATTGTACTTTGCTAACATTACTACCAAACATGAGGGCCTTAACACAACTGAGAAGCCTGCAGTAGTGCGGCTAGGCTAAACATGCTAGCTGTAGTTGGTAAAGACATTCCTCTGCTCTCAGTGCTGCCTCAACAAGCCAACATGTTTCCACATCATCCACTGAGTAGAAAACCATTTAACAGGAGTAGAAAAACAATGATTGACCATCACCTAATGTTAAACTGTTAGCACTAGCATTAGCACACTGTGGCTAAAATTCCCTTTGCTTTTGAGCTTTCAGCTGTACTGACTCCACACACCCTGTCTTGACTCCAATTTTTTGTTATGTAAAGGTGCAAATGTACCTACACAGAACTTTGACAGCGTTTTACTGCTATTTCCATGAGGTTGAGCTACACTTCGCTGAAACTGATGTTAAGGAATGTCCATATTAAAGATAATTGAGTTCTGCTTTTTCCCTTTTCTAGATTTTACAACCCCATTTCCAAAAAAGTTGGAATGCTGTGAAAAATGTAAATAACAACAAAATTCAATGATGTAAAAATCATTTAAGCCCTATATTTCATTGAAAATGATTCAAAGACAACATATCAAATGTGAAAAATGAGAAATTGTGTGAAAAATATTTGCCCATTTTGAATTTGATGCCAACAACACATTCCAAAAAGTTGGGACAGCGGCAACAAAAGGCTGGTAAAGTTGTGTAATGCTAAAAAAACACCTAGTGGTTGATTGGCAGCCGGTCAGTAACATGTTTAGGTATAAAAGAGTCTTTCAGAAGTAAAGATGAGGAGGAGTTCACCACTCAGTGAAAGACTGCACAATCAAATAGTGCAACGATTCAAGAATAAAGTTTCTCAACATAAAATAGCAAAGAACTTTTGCTTGTCATCATATACGGCACATAATATCATTAAAAGATTCAAAGAATCTGGAGAAATCTCTGTATGTAAGGGACAAGGCCAAAATTACAGTATTTGCTGGCCGTGATCAGACAGCACTGCATAAAAAACATTCATGATTCTGTAGCCCAAAGAAAAAATCATATATAAACAGGATCCAGAAATGCTGCCACCTTCTCTGGGCCTGAGCTCATTTAAAATGGACTAAGATGAAGTGGAAGAGTGTCCTGTGGTCCGGCAAATCAAATAATGGACACTGTGTCCTCTGGGCTAAAGACTACTGAGCTTGTTATCAGTGCACAGTTCAAAAGCCAGTATTCATGATGGTATAGGGGGCATTAGTGCACATAGCATGGGTTTCTTGCACATCTCTGAAGGCACCATTAATGCTGAACGATGTATACATGTTTTGGCAACATATGCTGCCATCCAGACGACATCTTTTTCAGAGAAGACCTTGGTTATTTCAGCAAGACAATGTCAAACCACATTCTGCATGTATTACAACAGCATTGCTCCGTATTAAAAGAGTCCAGATGCTAAACAAGCCTACCTGCAGTCCAGACCTGTCACCACTGAAAACATTTGGCACATTATAAAATGAGAAATATGACAAAGGAGACCCTGAACTGTTGAGGAGCTGTAATCCTATGATTTCACTTTCAAAACTACAGCAGTGTCTTCTCATTTCCCAAATGCTTATAGAGTGTTGATAAAAGAAGAGGTGATGAAACACAGTGGTAAAAAAGCCCCCGTCCCACCTTTTTTGGAATGTGTTGTTGGCATCAAATTCAAAATGGGCATATATTTTTCAAAAACACAATAACATTTCTCAGTTTCAACATTTGATATATTGTCTTTGTACTATTTTCAACAAAATAGAGGACTTAAAAGATTTGCACATCATTGAGTTTTGTTTTTATTTACATTTTGCACAGCATCCCAACTTTTTTGGAAATGGGGTTGTAATATTCTACACCAATTTTAAAACCTTATTCTCTTTTCATGTTGCTCTTTGTTATTGTTTGCTATCTGGTGCGCACTAGAGGAGGGTGGGTTCCCCTTTTGAGTCTTGGTTCCTTTCAAAGTTTCTTCTTCTTGCTCTTAGGGAGTTTTTCCTACCACAGTCACCTTTGGCAATGCACATGGGGCTTGGATCCAGATTTTTCTGTAAAAAAGCACTATATACATAAAGTTTGACTTGACTTGACTAATTATTTTCCATGCTGACTAAAGGGCATTCATACAGTCTGGAAGCAAAGTGCCAGGTACTCAAGCAGGGGTGGATTTTGAGTTTTTAGGCCCTGAACAGAGGACAGCAAACAGCTCCCACTTCAACCACAGGTTTTACCTTGGTTTACCCTGGATTTCCCCCCTCACTGGTGCAGTGGGGTGCTGATTGGCTCAGCTTGTTCTAAAAAGAAGTGACAAAGAGTGAAAACTAATTTCTTTGTATCTGGAATGGAGGTCATGGGTCGGGTTGGTTTCTACCTTTCACCATCTATGTAATGTAAAAGGAAATGGAACTCATCTGACCACGCAACCTTATTTCATCGCTCCAAGGTTCAGTTCCGATGCTGTTGTGCCCATTGTAGGCTCTTTCACTGGTGGACAGGGGTCAGCATGGTCATTCTGTCAGCTCTGCAGCTATGCAGCCCCATGCACAGCAGGGTGGGATGCACTGTGTGTTCTGACACATTCATCCTTTATCCATCGTCACAATTTTCTGTGCCACAGTAGCTCTTCTGTCAGTTCAGACTGGTTCCTTTGTCCCTACTAGGTCTACTGTTGGTAGGTATTCACTGCTGCTGACAGGAAGCACCTCTCAAGCCTTGCTCTTTCAGAGATGCTCTGATCCAGTCATAAGGCCCTTATCAAAATCTCTGAAATCTCTCCTACATCCACCACATCCACTATGAGAACCAGCTGTTCACCTACTGCCTAATGTTTCTCAGACCTTCTCATGTGCTGCTGTTACAAGACAATATTACCTAACTCATCTGTAATAGCTCATTATGTTTCGGCTCATCGGTTTACATTATCTCACCAGCTTCACCTGAGTCTTGAAATTAAACTATTTATGAGGTACCTGAAAAGATTTTTGAGTAGATTCATTGTTTTTGCTTGACATGATGTGTAACATGACAGGCCTAGTACAAATAGCAACCAATAGCATCTCCTGTAAAACCGCAGGTACATTTCCAACACAAACTTTTCACACATGAAGTTCTCACATTTCTCACTTTGTCACAGGACATATGAGCATTAGTGCATACCAACAAGAATGCTGGGTTTTCAACTGTGCACTCACAACAATCTGAGTAGTGTTTAGCCCAGTGGATGCAATGTCTATAATTTCCATTAATTCTTCCAACCACAGAACACTGTTCCACTTCAGTTCAGTCCATCTTAAATGAGCTTGGGCCCAGAGAAGGTGGCAGCATTTCTGGATCCTATTTATATATGGTTTCTTCTTTTCATGGTAGAATTTTAAATTGCATTTGTGGATGCAGTGATTAACTGTTCACAGACTGTGGTTTTCAGAAGGGTTCCTGAGCCCATGTGTCATGCCTCCCTCCGGTCTGGCTGGAACTACAGCCAACTCGGCCACCTTGGACTTGATTTTCTAGAACCCCTCGATCCTGTATTTAACCTGTTTTACCATCACCATTTTGCTGTGCGTACCAAGACTTTCTTTATGTTCATTATCCAGTTTCCATGTATGACCCATTTTCAGTTTTTGACCTTATTTTTTGCCTTGTCCTTTTGCTCTGTTGTTGTTGTCTGATTTTCGACCTTTTCTTTCTGTATTACGACTGTGTTTTTGCGTCACCTCTTTGTTTATAAAACTCCTAGAACTAGCCTCATCTGTGATCGTCTGGTTCTTTCTGCCACTGTTACACCATGCAGTGATTTCCACTACAGATTCATGTCTGCTTTTAAGGCAGTGCTGCCTGAGGACCCAAAGATCACGGTCAGCCAATACTGGTTCTCGGCCTTGTCCCTTGCATACAGAGATTTCTCCAGATTCTCTACATTTTTTAATGATATTAGGTACCATAGGTACAGAAATCCCCAAGATCTTTGCTATTCTACATTGGTCTTGTGTATTATTTGCCTGTGCAGTCTTTCACAGAGTGGTGAACCCCTCCCCTATCTGAAGCAGGACTGTAAGTTGGCAGAATTTCAAGGCAGACTTTGTGCGCTCCTGAGACCAAGGCTGTCCAATTCAACAGGCAGTATAAGTCAGCTTTCTGCTAAGGTGCCTTACTTTGCCCGAATCTGAAGGCCTTGTCGCATGTATCCTTCTCAGTGAAGGCAGTCCCACAATACTGTTCACCAGCCAAGATCCATTGCATCAGTTTAATAAACATGGTGGATGGAGCAGCTATTTCTCATGACTGGAGTTTACAAATGTAATTTATTTCTTGTCTTATGTCTTTACTGTTTTAACTGACAACCGCATTTGTGTAACATATTTATATACAATATTTATGTGTACATGTGTTGTATATAAATATTTGTACATTGTTTTTAATCTTTAAGTCTTGTGGGTAAAGTCTTGTACAGAAAGAGTCCTCCACTCAGCATTGACGGCTTCAAACAGCTGAAAAACATTGCCGAGCTAGTTTTTATTTCATATGAGACCAAATATTCTCTATACAGTTTAAATCTGGACTCTTAGAAACCATTAGAATATTGGGGTTGGCCCAAAACTTCAGAATGTTTACTTTGAAAATGCCAAGTGAGTGTGTCAAAACAAATGAATGAAATTATCATCAGAAAACAGCTTGAGACTTTAACAAAAATGGGCGAATCTTCACTTACAGCCTTAACAGGGCATGTTTAGCTAAACACAGGCCAGCGCTAACTTTTCATATAAGTTTAGTCATGTGTACACAGTGCATGCGGAAACTTAGGTTTATGTTAGGTTATGATGTTTTGGCTCATTGGTGTACACGGTTTCACCAGCTTCACTCTGAATCCTGAACCTGAACCATTCAAAAAGTACCTGAATAGGTTTTTTTTGAGTAGACCTTGTTTTTGCTTGTCATGACGTGTAGCCTGACACACCCAGTACAGATGGCAACAGATAGCATCTCCTGTGAAACCACAGGTAAATTTACTGACAAAAGCTTTTCTCACATGAAGTTCTCACATTTCTCACTTTGTCACAGGACGTATGAGAATGAGTCAGAGATCTATATTCAAATTAACACACAGGTCAAGGATAATGTCCATTACACAGTCAGCTCCAAAATACACTTTTGGTGTTGGTGAAAAAGGTCAAAAACTGTGATTGATTAGCACAAACCGTTCATGGAAGCTTCACTGAAAAGCTGTATTTGAATAAGAAGTTTACAATCAAAGAGTCATAGCGACATACAAAGCGTGAGCAGCTGGACTTCAGGGTGGATCAGATTGGAACAGCTGGACTTCAGGTTTACAGATTGGCTCTGAACATTGTCATGTTAAAGGAGAGTACAAACTACTAAGCTGTCACTATTTAAGACACTATGACACTTATGGATTTATGGAGTAACTAAATTTACAAACCCAGTTCTGAAAAGGTGGGACAGCAGATAAAATACAAATAAAAACAGAAAGAAGTGATTTATAAATCTACTTTGACCTGTAGTTGAATAAAACAGTACAAAGACAAGATTTCACAACTTTACTGTTTTTTTTTTGTAAAGATATGTAAAAACTTACAGATAGAGGCAATTTAAGACTAAGAACACTGTGAACTATTTAAAAACATCTTCAACAGGTGATCCAGTCACACTAGGGGATTTAGGAAAGGCCAATTCCTTTATAAGTGAGGACGGGTCAAGACCACAAATGCATTAGCAAAAACTCCAGCAATTTAAGAACAACATTCCTTAAATGGGGACTA
The DNA here is from genome assembly GCF_904425465.1 of Colossoma macropomum. NCBI lineage: Eukaryota > Metazoa > Chordata > Actinopteri > Characiformes > Serrasalmidae > Colossoma > Colossoma macropomum. The sequence goes on along the minus strand of NW_023495991.1, from coordinate 2,959 downwards.
CAAGGAATTTTGTTATTTCACCTAAAAATTAAGTACCATAAACAGGTGAAGTTAAGCTATAGGCAAAGATCAAGTTAATATAGCAGAGCTGTACTGGCTGGCCAGTCAATCTCCCTAAGAGTGGACTATAGACAGAACCAAAGAAAAGAAATAAACAAACTGTTTTAAGCTCAGAGCTATCTTACCTAGTTGTGTTGGAGTCAAGAGTTTGGCTCTTAAATGGTTTAACTCTTGTATTAAACATAGAACCTTTTCAGTTAACATTGGGAAATACTCATCTGCATCTGTGCCTATGACATCTGGGGTTCCACAGGGGTCCATTTTAGGCCCTGTCCTTTTTTGTTCTATATGTTCCTCCTTGGCCAAATTATTTGTGAACATAACATCTCATATCATTGTTATGTAGATGATCTACAATGGCACTTTGAACAGGCCGGCCCCATTTTTGACTGCTTCTAAAACCAAGCTTGAACAGAGGTGGTGATCAGAAGGTGGGAATCCTTTTTGTGTTTTATTGTAAAGCACTTTGGTTTTAAATGTGCTAAATAAATAAAATTTACTTGCTAGTCAAAAAAATGAAAGAAAAGCCACAGTTAAAAGAACTAAAAGGCAGTTCAACCAAATAAACCATCAGAACAGCCAATAATGAAGCGAACAAAGTACAGAGTCACTCTGTAAGTAGCAGAGAAACACAGAGCTAACAGAGGCTAACAGGCCCATCAAAAGAACTGAACAAAGTCTTAATAGTTTTGACTTAACAGAGCTGACGAGGTCATCAAGCTAACAGGTAAACAAGCTTCTAAAGCTAAGAATGCTAAGGAAGCTAACAAAGAAGCCAGAACCCAAACCAAGAGCTGAGATGGTGTCACAAGATACCCAGGGCTGACGATGAACTCTGAAGCGCTGCTTTTAGTCTGAGCACCGCCTCCTTGGTGTTAGATCTGCGAGCTGATTGGCCAAATGTCCTTAAGATAATGGTGATTGGCACCTCAACTAACCAGTGAAGGAAAGAGAGAGCTAAAAATAACAGGAGAAAAGCAATCAAGACCACTGACATGTGTCTTCAGTCTGTCAGTCTGATGGACGAGTCTGAGATTGGAGAACGTTACCTGCCTGACTGCACTGTGCCAGCTGTAGAGTTTGGTGCAGGAGGGATGATGATATGGGGCTGTTTTTCAGGGGTTGACTGGTTTAATTCAGCTCTAATAAACTCTCTCAGTGAAACAAACTGAGAGATTTCTCATCAATTTCTCAAAATTTCTCATCAAATTAAACCTCATAAACACTTCAAATCAGCTTCTGTTCCACTGTTTACTGTGTTGTTTACATGATCAGCCAAACAATAATGAAATGTGTGTGTGTGTGTGTGTGTGTGTGATGTGCGGTGTTGCTTTCACAGCAGTGGAGACAATTAAGGACCAGAAGATGTCAAATTTCTACAGTGATGGAGCTGCATGTCATTTTCTACATCTCTAAACTTCACAGTTAGATCTTCAGGCTCATCTCGATGGTGGACAAAAGCTTTTGACCCTTCATGCAGTTTAATAACTCTGAGCCCAAAGTAAATGCAGCTCTCTTTATTTTTCCAGTTTAAACCAGTTTTCTTACAGGGGGAGTTACTAATGGAGGAAAACAGCCATTTTCATTGTTCTTCAGTACAGCAGTTCATGGGGGGCTGGTGGGCTGTTGGTTTCATCAGCAGAAGGTGCTCAGAGTGAATGGTTGAGTCTCTGGAGTTGTACCAATCAGCCGTTTCCTTAATATAAACTCTGTTACCAACAGTGTTCCAGTACCAGCAGAGTTCATATGATTTTCTGTGTCTTTTTTAGGTTAAATTACACAGTAAAGACTAAAAAGCTGAACTTCGTCTTCTTTTCTACGGTTAGTAAAAGATTTTTTACAGCTCTACAAGACGTCTTGAATACGAGCACAAAATACTTTTCCAGAGTTTTAGGGGTTTAGTTTTGGGGTTTTGGGGGCTCAGGGTTGGTGTGTTTGGGGGGTTGGGGGGTTGAAGTTGGGTGAGTTGGGGGTTGGGGAGGGGGTTTTGGGGGTTTAGGATTGGGGGCTTGGGGGTTTGGGAGGTTGGGGGTTTGAGGTTGAGTGGGTTGGAGTTTGGGGGTTGGGGGTTGGGGGTTTGGAGGTTTAGGGTTGGGGGTTTGGGGTTTAGGGTTGGGGGTTTGGAGGTTTAGGGTTGGGGGTTTGGGGTTTAGGGTTGGGGGTTTGGAGGTTTAGGGTTGGGGGTTTGGGGTTTGGAAGGTTGGAAGATTGGGGTTTGGGAGTTTGAAATTGGGGGGTCGAGGGCTTAGGGTTGGTAGGTTTGGGGGTTTGGGGGTTTGGGGTGGAGGGCTTGGAAGTTGTCAGACAGGAAGTCATTAGCCTGTTTATCTGACCTACAGGCCAGATTTAAGTTCTACTCAGGATCAGTCCTGGGTTCAAAAACAGCTGCCAGACATACTGAACTCTCAGTGAAAATAATAACAGATACAGTCTTTTATTTACAGTCAAAAGTCGACACATTAAGCTTAAACTCACATTCACTGTACACACGACTGATCTTGTATATAAAGTGGACGCTGGCCTGTGCAGCGGTCAGCTAAACATGCTGTGTTTAGGCCGGAGAGGAAGATGTCATTCAAAAGAGAAGAGAAAACTTTTAGCCACTGTGGGTTAAATCAGTAGATTAGCTAAAGCTAATGCTAACAGTAACAGAATAACTGAAGACTGTAATTAGTGAGAAGGCACTGCTCTGAAAGTTTATTAGGTACACCTGCACCAACTAAACGCTGAACCTACATACCAGGTTATAAACCTTGCTGGACTAAACACGGAGACTAAACTACAGTAAAGAGGAATAAACGATGAACAGAGACAGATACAAATACTAATAAACACACACACACACACTTAGACACACACACACACACACACACACACTCTCACACACACACACACACAC
>NW_023495990.1:67500-90308 GCF_904425465.1 Colossoma macropomum | reverse complement strand
ATGGCTGCAGAAGTCTGAGTGCGATGATGAACAGCTGAAAGTGCTGCAGAGGAGTACCTGATGCTGATTTATATAGATTATGACTCCGCCCTCTTTGAGAAGATTATCTTTCTCTGTTAGCTGATTGGATGAGATGTCTGTAGCCAGTTTCAGGCTGTCATACAGCTGGAATATACTAAGAAGACGCTGCCTGGACATTTCTAGAAACATCTCAGAATATTAGCACTGAATAATGTAAAACTGCTTATAAAGTAATAATACAGATGTTGTAAAGACAGACATAAAATATAAATATCTGCTGATAATGTCATAAAATCAAAAGTTTTATGTGTGTTTACATGAACTGTAACATCACTAGTAGTTACAGTGTTGTTGCATGTACTGTTAATATGTTTCTACATATTTATTAGAGAAAATATCAAGCGGGACCTTAAAATCCTCATCCAGAAACATAACATGTTTGTGCATAACGTAGTAAAATATTACATTATATGATTTTTTCTATGCGGCTTTTATTAGTATTGAGTGTGAACATTATAAACAAAGCAGTGTTTTTTTTTCAGAATAATAAGGGAACAGAATTGTAATGCAATATAGTAGAAATATACAGAATTATAATGCAGTAATATGAACTAATGAGACTTATTAGCTTAAACCCTTATCCCTCAGAAGTCATTTCCATATTTACAGCAGTGCTGGATCAGCCACTTTTACTGCTGTTCATCTGATTTTCTGAAGTTGTTTCTTCAGCATATTTGGGGAAACTTTCTTGCTACAACAGTTTAAAGATGTACATTATTAATGTAATAGAGCTTGTTTCATCCGGTTTAGTTCGACTATGCTGAAGAATCGTTGGAGTCTAATTAGAAGTTTGTGTGAAAAGTTTAGAAAAAGTTTAGAAAAAGATCAACAGGTGATCTTTGTGTGTTGTTACATTATGTGCTGACATTATTACATTATTCTTTTAAAGAATACTTCTTAAGTCTTGACACTGAAAACCTGAAAAATCAGGGCCTGAAAAAAGATCAGATTGTCCATTTCGGTTCAATCACAGAAACCAAAATTTGCTATTATGTTCAAAAACATAATAAAGTGCCCGAGAAACGTCTTCATCTCTGGCTGGCTAACTGTTTGCATTGCGCCTGTGGCTGCAATCTTTCAAACTGATATTTATTTATTGCTACTGCCTCTGTCACTATTTATAATGGTCATGTATTTTTTAAGAAATCTGGTTCTTTGATTCTTGATTAATTTTTCTAATTTCTTTTGTTTGACCTACAGTGACTTTACTGGCCCAGTGTGAACTTCTGCCTGAGTACAGGCCTGCAGACCACTAGTGGGTGCCCAGTGGATGAAAAACCCTGATGCTCTATATTACATACATAAATGTAATTATGTTATTACATGGGGGTTTTGTTACAGTATGAGGAGTTTTTACATTTTGAGTTTTTGTAACATTTGTGTTATTACATTATCCATAGCAATTACATCATGTGCAGTTATTACATCAGGAGCAGCTACAATATTTTTAGTGATCTTAAAGCCAACTTAAACTGAATTTGACTTAGAGACTAATTTTAAGACAGTTAATAACTTTTAATACAATAGTAGTGAATTGCTGACATACTAGTCATGCAGTAATGACATACTATTGATATGGTTGTTAACGTAAAATATAAATATCTGCCGATAATGTCATAAAATCGAAAGTTATATGTGTGTTTATAGTAGTGGCATATTTGTGGCATGGTGGTGATGTGGTAATGACATTTTTGTTCTGGTAGTGATGTGTTAGTGACATAGTGATGTGCTAATGACATAGAAGTGACATTGTACTGATGTAGTAACATAGTAGTGATGTTTTATTGATGTAATAGTGACATGTTAGTGACATGTGATGTGGTAGTGACACAGTAGTGACATGATAGTGATGTGGTAGTGCCATAGTAGCGATGTAGTGACATGGTAGTTATAATGACATAATGACAATGTATGGTAATGACATAGTATTGACATGCAAGTCATGTAATAATGACATAAAAGTAACATGGTAGTGATGTGGTAATGACATGATAGTGATGTGCAAATCATATAGTACTGATGTAGTGATGATGTGACATGGTATTGACTTGGTACTGGCATAGTAGTGACATGCTGGTTATATGGATGTGATGTTGTAATGACATTGAATTGACATGGTGGTGGTGTACTATGGATATGGCAGTGGTATGGCAATGACAGTAGTGCCATGGTAGTAATATGGCATTGACATGATAGTGATGTGTTAATAACATAACAGTGACATGGTAGTGATGAGGTAATGACAGGATAGTGATGTGATAGTGACAGTTGTGGCATGACAGTGATGTGGTATTGACATAGTAGTGACATGGTGGTGTAGTCTTGATGTAGTGATGTGGTAATGACAGTGTCTTGGTAGTGATGTGGTAGTAGCATATATTGATGTGGTCATGACATGGTAGTGACATAGTAGTAACATGGTAATGACATGGTAGTGACATGATAGTGATATAGTGACATGGTCGTGATGTGGAAACACATAGTAGTGACATGGTAGTTATGTGGTAATGACATAGCAGTGGCATGGTCATGGTGTAGTATTGGTGTGTAATGATATGGTAATAACATAGTAGTGACATGGTAGTGATGTGGTAATGAAATTTCTGTGACATTGTCATGATGTGGTAATGATGTAGTGAAGTGATATGGTAATGACAGCCTCATGGTAGTGATGTGGCATTAACATGTTAGTGAAGGTAATGACATAGTAGCCTCATGGTAGTGATGTGGTAGTAACATAGTAGTGATGTAATGACAGTAGCCTCATAGTAGTGATGTATATTGACATGGTGTTAATGACTTTGTAGCTTCATGGTAGTGATGTGGTACTGATAGGATAGTGGTGTGGAAGTCATGTGGACGGGACAAAGTAGTAACATGGTAGTGATTTGATACCATGTGGTAATGACATGGAGGTATGACATTATTAATCTTTTCACAAATTTCACAAAAATCTTACATATTATCTCTGACAATATCACTTTGTACCATCTGATTCTAATAAATGTGAAGAATGACAAAATAACATTATACTAATACACAGAGTTAATACTTACCATGTCTTTAGGGCCTAGCTTATAACAACGAGAAAGTGAATCATGATTATGAGATAATGAGTCATATTTAGGAGAAACTTTATATGGCCCTTTTGTTCAAGTGGTGGAAACAGGTGTTTATTTGGTCTTACTTAATCTACATATAGTTTACAGCAGACCCAGCCTTGATTAGCCAGACGGATTATAGCAGTACAGATTATATAAACATACATGCTCATCAGCTTCAGTTTTTACTCATGTAAATAGGTGTATAACAGTTCTAACAGCATATTTTCTCTTATGTAATTACATACATGTGATACAGTGAAGGTAATTATATTTGTGTGAGCTGCAGTTTGCACTTCCTGATTGAAGCAAAGTAGTGCTTAAATATAGACAGTTAGAAATACACAAGCAGTTTTTATTGAATAAAACTTTTACCTGTTTAATAGACCAAAAGGAGTGAGGGTTGAGATATACAGAATTATAATGCAGTAATATGAACTAATGAGACTTATTAGCTTAAACCCTTATCCCTCAGAAGTCATTTCCATATTTACAGCAGTGCTGGATCAGCCACTTTTACTGCTGTTCATCTGATTTTCTGAAGTTGTTTCTTCAGCATATTTGGGGAAACTTTCTTGCTACAACAGTTTAAAGATGTACATTATTAATGTAATAGAGCTTGTTTCATCCTGTTTAGTTCGACTATGCTGAAGAATCGTTGGAGTCTAATTAGAAGTTTGTGTGAAGAAAAAAAGTTTAGAAAAAGTTTAGAAAAAGATCAACAGGTGATCTTTGTGTGTTGTTACATTATGTGCTGACATTATTACATTATTCTTTTAAAGAATACTTCTTAAGTCTTGACACTGAAAACCTGAAAAATCAGGGCCTGAAAAAAGATCAGATTGTCCATTTCGGTTCAATCACAGAAACCAAAATTTGCTATTATGTTCAAAAACATAATAAAGTGCCCGAGAAACATCTTCATCTCTGACTGGCTAACTGTTTGCATTGTGCCTGTGGCTGCAATCTTTCAAACTGATATTTATTTATTGCTACTGCCTCTGTCACTATTTATAATGGTCATGTATTTTTTTTAAAGAAATCTGGTTCTTTGATTCTTGATTAATTTTTCTAATTTCTTTTGTTTGACCTACAGTGACTTTACTGGCCCAGTGTGAACTTCTGCCTGAGTACAGGCCTGCAGACCACTCGGGGGTGCCCAGTGGTCTTACTTAATCTACATATAGTTTACAGCAGACCCAGCCTTGATTAGCCAGACGGATTATAGCAGTACAGATTATATAAACATACATGCTCATCAGCTTCAGTTTTTACTCATGTAAATAGGTGTATAACAGTTCTAACAGCATATTTTCTCTTATGTAATTACATACATATAATACAGTGAAGGTAATTATATTTGTATGAGCTGCAGTTTGCACTTCCTGATTGAAGCAAAGTAGTGCTTAAATATAGACAGTTAGAAATACACAAGCAGTTTTTATTGAATAAAACTTTTACCTGTTTAATAGACCAAAAGGAGTGAGGGTTGAGGGTTGTGGGGAGGAAATGAACTTCACCGTGGTTGTGTCCACAGCTCTCACTGCTCAGCCTCTTCCTGTCTTTTAACCACCAACAAACCCATAACATTGAGGTCTGACACACAAAGAGCCACTTCAACCCTTAGAAGTCACAGTTATCTCCAATGATATCTAAGTCATATTGTAGTTTCATATGAATTACTTATTAATTCATTATACTTCTACTTTCAGTCCCTACCACATTACTGTCTGTAAGTAGAAGAGATACTTTATTATGATTTGAATATGATGAAACATTATTTCTGTGTGTACAGTCCTGTTTTGTAGAAACAAAAAGTAATCTTTAAAATTCTTCCCACATTTTCATCATTTTTAAATGTTAAAACAATCAGAAAAAGTCAGAAGTGCAGCTCGGACCAGTCCATACAAAATATAAATCAATCTCCTTTTTAACATTGTTAACTCATATTCTTATATTGATACTTTAACCCATCTATAGTCCCACCTTGAAGAGCAGAGCAGAAGAGCACAAAGCTATTCGTTACTTAGCAACCAGTCTTTAGCAGAATAACACAGTTATCCAAAAAAACAAAACAAATTAAAGAAACAAAAGCTCACTGTTATTTGAGAGGGTATATTGCATCTCAACCAATCAGATTGTGTTGTAGGAACCAACCACTGTATACTGGCATTAGTGCTGTTTGTCTGGTTATTTTTCATAATAATTACATTGTGCAACATGGCACTGTTTTAAAATCGATCACTCCTGTTTCATTAGCGAGATTTACAGCTCTGTGGTGAGCATTTGTGAATGTTTAGAGGTACTGAGGGAAACTTCTTTAGTGGGGAATCCAAGCCGACCCACAAGCTAATAGTTGGTGCTGTCAAAAGTTGGCGTGAGATTCTCACAAATTCTCAGTTTCCCATGTGAAACTATAAATGTTTGAATTTCAAACATTTATTGTACAGTAGTTGCACCTCTGCATTGACCAAAAGGAGGTATGTGTACCTAATAAATTGACAGCTCAGTCCCTTCTCACTCAGTTTAGTGTCTAATTTTACTTTGCTAACGACTAAAACATATAACATATAAACAAGAACATATAAACGAGAAGTCTGAGTGCAGATTATGAACAGCTGAAAGTGCAGCAGAGGAGTACCTGATGCTGATTTATATAGATAATGACTCCGCCCTCTTTGAGAAGAAGATTATAATTCTCTGTTAGCTGATTGGATGAGATGTCTGTAGCCAGTTTCAGGCTGTCATACAGCTGGAATATACTTAGAAGAAGCTGCCTGGACATTAACAACTGCTTATAATATAATAATACAGGTGTTGTAAATATGCAAAATATAATTATCTGCTGATGATGTCATAAAATCAGCTGTGTAGTTACCATAAAAAATGAATGCAATATATTAACTACTGGTGATGTATTCAGTGTTCCAGATGGATTTGTTTACTCATGTAATCACATAAGTGTATCTTGATAGTGGTAACAGCATCTTTTCTCTAGTATAATTACTGAAGTTTATATGTGTGTGTTTACATAAACTATAACATCACTAGTAGTTACATTGTTGTTGCATGTATTGTTAGTATGTTTCTACATATTTATTAGAGAAAATATAGAAAACATATAGAAAATATAGAAAAATATAGAAAAAATTTAGAGAAAACTTAAAATCCTCATCCAGTAACATATGTTTGTGCACAATGTGGTAAAATATATTATATGATTTTTGTCTATGTGGCTTTTAGGCATGCTAGTCATGTGGTACTGACAAGGCAGTGATGTGGTAATGACATAGTAGTCACTTGGTGGTGGTGTATTATTGATATGATAGTGATGTGGTAATGACATAACAGTGACATGGTAGTGATGTGATAGTGACAGTATAGTGATTTTTTAGTGACAGTTGTGGCATGATAGTGATGTGTTAGTGGCATAGTAGTGTGCTGATAGTGATGTGATATTGACATATAATGATTTGTGAATGACAGTTGTGACATGGTAGTGATGTACTGACCTGGCACTGACATGGTACTGACATAGTATTGACATGGTAGTGTTGTAGTGACATGGTCAAGATGTGGTAAAGGCACAGTAGTGACATGGTGATGGTGTAATATTTATGTGGTAGTGATGTGGTAATGACATAGTAGTGATACGGTTTTAATGTGGCATTCACATGGTTGTGATGTTTTAGTGACAGTATAGTGATTTGTTCGTGACAGATGTGGCATGATAGTGATGTGTTAGTGGCATAGTATTGTTCTCATAGTGATGTGGTAGTGACATATAATGATTTGTGAATGACAGTTGTGACACGGTAGCGATGTATTGACATGGTACTGACAGTAGTGACATTGTAATAATGTAGTGACATGGTCATGATAGGATAAAGGCATAGTAGTGACATGGTGGTGGTCTAATATTGATGTGGTTGTGATGTGATAAAGACAGTAGTGACATGGTAGTAATGTGGGATTGACATTAAAGTGATGTGGTAGTGACAATGGTGGCACGATAGTGATGTGGTAATGACAGTGTTGTGTTAGTGATGTGGTGGAAGCATGTATTGATGTGGTAATGACATAGTAGTGACATGGTAGTGATGTAGTGACTTGGTAGTGATGTGGTAATGACATAGCAGTGACATGGTTGTGGTGTAGTATTGATGTGGTAGTGATATGTTAATAACATAGTAGTGATGTGGTAATGATTTACAGTGACATGGTGGTCATGTGGTAATGAAATATTAGGGACATTGTCATGATGTGGTAATGACAGTACTGAAATGATAGTGATGAGGTAGTGACATGATAGTGATGTGGTAGTGACATAGTAGTGACATGGTAGTGATGTGGACATAGCAAGTAATAATGTTGTAATGACACAGTAGTAACAAGTTAGTGATGTGGATGTGGCAAGTAGTGATGTGGTAATGATATAGTAGTGAAAAGTTGTGATGTGGTAGTGGCATAGTAGTGATGTGGCAGTAACATGTTAGTGAAGGTAATGACATAGTATCCTCATGGTAGTGATGTGGTAGTAACATAGTAGTGATGTAATGACAGTAGCCTAGTGGTGATGTATAGAGACCTGGTGTTAATGACTGTAGCTTCATGGTAGTGATGTAGTACTGACAGGATGCCAGGTGTGTATAATAATATTATATTAATACACAGAGTGAATACTTACCATGTCTTTAGGGCCTAGCTTATAACAACGAGAAAGTAAATCATGATTATGAGATAATGAGTCATATTTAGGAGAAACTTTATGTGGCCCTGTTGTTCAAGTGGTGGAAACAGGTTTCTATTTGGTCTTACTTAATCTACATATATCTTACAGCAGTCCCAGCCTTGATTAGCCAGACGGATTATAGCAGTACAGATTATGTAAACATACATGCTCATCAGCTTCAGTTTTTACTCATGTAAATAGGTGTATAACAGTTCTAACAGCATATGTTCTCTTATGTAATTACATACATGTGATACAGTGAAGGTAATTATATTTGTATGAGCTGCAGTTTGCACTTCCTGATTGTAACAGGTATTACATTATGAGAGTAGTGACACTGCATCTGCACAGGAAACACCAACTTTTCTAACATATATTTAGCTGTAGTAGAACTTTTGTGCTGTGACATGGTAATATGTATAAGTGCATGTGCAATTGCCTTAAGAACTGCATGTGCAATACAAAATGCTAAGTAGTGCTTAAATATAATAAGTTAGAAATACACAAGCAGTTTTTTTATTGAATAAAACTTTCACCTTTTTAAAAGACCAAAAGGAATGATTTACGAAATGAGTGAGTAATATATGGGCCCTATGATGGTGCTGTAGAGAAATGAAGATAAAGCAGTTGAGGGTTGTTGGTAGGAAATGAAGACCTTTACTGTGGTTGTGTCCACAGCTCTCACTGCTCGGCCTCTTCCTGTTCACTTTTGTTAGATAAACAAAGTCTGTTAACCACCACTAAACCCAAAACATTCATCTCCAAAACACAGAGACCCACCTCAACCCTTAGAAGTCACAGTTATCTCCAGTGATATCTAGATCCTATTGTAGTTTCATATGAATTACTTAATTAATTCATTATATTTATACTTTCAGTCCCTACCACATTACTCTCTGTAAGTAGAAGAGATATTTTATTATGATTTGAATATGATGAAACATTATTTCTGTGTGTATAGTCGTTTTGTAGAAAGAAGAAGCAATCTTTAAAATTCTTCCGACATTTTCATCAATTTTAATTGTTAAAACAAAAGAAAAAAGAAGTGCAGCTTGGATGAGTGCCTCAACAAGAATTCTGCAGGATTGGGGCCAGGTTAATCATGCTAGGTGTCGATAGAAAAAATACTTCTCTCAATGTTTCCTCAACAAGCAAACATGGTTCCACATAATGCACTTAGCAGGAAATAAAGTGATTTTGGGGTATGCTTGAGTTTGGTTCTGTTCAAATATGTATCATATCCTTTTCTAAAAAAATATGCTACATCTAGGTTAATTTAGTTCATAATTAACCCCACTATGTGCTTTCATCTCCATAGACTCTTATTCTGAAGCACAGGGGCAAGTAATATTTGCAGTCAAGGTAATGGCCCATTTACAAATGTTAAATGTTGGTACATTCTGAGGCAAAATTCAATTATAAACATTATCAATTCCCAAAAAACCCTCAAAAAGAGCACACAGAAACAAAAAACATATGTGAGTCATATTTCAGACAGAGGTCTGCAAACACTGGCAATGTGAAGTGCGAGCATCATGTTAAAACCAAAAAAAAATGGACCGATCAGAAAACAGTTTGATTCTTCAGCTAAAATGGATGAGTATCCTGGTGCTGTGGCAAGACCTTAAAAAGGCAGTTCATGCTGGAGAAGTCTCCAGTGTAGCCAAATTACAACAATTCTGGAAAGAAGAGTGGGCCAAATTCCCCCACAGTAACGTAAAAGACTCATTGCAAGTTATCGCAAATGTTTGATTGCAGTTATTACTGCTAAGGGTGGTACAACCAGCTATTAGGCTGGGGGGGGTCAATTACTTTTTCAAATGGGTGATATAGGTTTTTAATAAATCTTTATTTTCAAAACATGGAATGATAATTTAAAAGCTGCATTTTGTGGGTGTTGTCATTTTCTTATATTAATATGAGTTGGATGATCTGAAACATTTAAACATGATAAATTAGCAAAAATAGAAGAAATCAGGTGAGGGGCAAATAATTTTTCACAGTTCTGTCCATAACATTTCATATGAAACCTCAAGTACATTTTCCCACACTTGAGAGAAGAAAAAAAATTCTCACCTGAAGTTCTCACATTTTTCACTTTACCACACAAAGTATGAGAATGAGTCAGAGATCAATTCTGAAATTAACACACAGGTCAAGCATGTTTTCCATTACACAGGTGGCCCCAAAATGATTATATGCTTTTGCTATTGGTAAAAAAGTTCATGACAACTTATGATTAATTAGCTCAACCTGAAATTATGAGAGAAAAAATGCTGAAAATAAAAACTCTTTAGAAATACTTATTTAACAAACAACATGATTCTTGTTACAGTGGAGGCTGTTAAGGGCAAATGTATTGTTCCACTTGGTGTAGTCTGCTGAATTACTGGTATTGCCGGCATCGGTAAGATGTATTTCAGAGTTTAATAAAGTGACAGAATTGTGCTTAGCTGGAAATAATGGAAACTTTAGAACTAAATTCTGGGCACTCTAGGCAGCTGCATTTGCCTTGGACTATGACCACCCCAGTGGCCAGTTGCACCAGCTATATGCAAGTTCAAATGTAGGCTAGTTGTAATGTGTTTAATGATTTAAAGTTTACACATTAATCAATTAAAAAGGTGTTGCACCACACAAACACAAGCACTCAGTGGTTTGAGAGTATTCTTTGAAAACCATTTAGTCAGCATTGGCACAACTTTCTCTGGTGATGTGTGGTATAGCATGGTATAGCTGGAACATGGACATCCAAGGTCTTTCTTAGTGTTACCCTTTCATGGGTGCAGGAGTCTGTGAAGACGCTTCATGTTTTCATAGACTCTGAGACAGCCAGTAATTTTATTGATATTACCCTGGCTCAAAGTCTTAATCTGCCCCTGGTAGACCCGGAGAAGCAAACAGTTTTGGCTATTGACAGTCATCCCCTGGGGTCAGGGTGGGTTACCCAGCAGACCTGGGGCATTAACCTTCGGATAGGTCAGCATACAGAGCAGATTTCCATGCTGTTCGTTCAGATGCCAGGGTTTCAGCTATTATTAGAGTTCCCCTGGCTGAAATGGCATAATCCGTGTCAGGATTGGCTGACCTGGTCCGTGGCGGGCTAGGGACCTCAGTCCAAAGGGTCTTGCATTGAGATTCCCACAGTGGCTCCTAATCAGTCCAGGAATCCCACTATTTGCCCCAATCTGACTATACTTTGTACCAGCAAAGTATAATGACCTAATAGAGGTCATTAGCAGGGGGAAGACCCAAGAATTTCCTCCACGCAGGTCTTATGACTGTTCTATTAACCCCTCCCTGGAGAAGACATTTTTCTCTCTCGGGTCCAGAGACAGCAGCCAGGGAGGAGTGTATCATGGAGGTGTTAGCAGTAGGATTCATCCAACTGTTTTCCTCACTGGCCATGGCTGACATTTCTTTCAAGGGAAGAAGGATGACAGCATTCAACCCTGCGTAGACTATAGAAGACTAAATAAAATCATGGTCAGGGATCACTACCCATTTCCATTGATGACCTCGGCCTTAGAGACACTGCAGCAGGCCTCAATTTTTTCTAAATTGAACGTGTGCAGATCCTACAGTCTGAATATGTCAGGTAGACGAATGGAAGACAGCTTTCGTCATGCTCTCTGGTCATTATGAATTCCTCATCATGCCATTTGGCCTAACGAACACTACGGCTGTCTTGCCTTATTTCATGAACAAGGTTCTCTTCGATGCCCTTGACCACTACATTGTCTTCAACCATGGACCCCAGATCTCTAGCCAGTTTTTAATGTCATTTTGTCAATCACTGGGAGCCTCTGTTTAGTCTGTCCTCAGATTTTCATCCCGGTCAAAGGGGCAGACTGAGAGATCTAAGCACCTGGTTTGGACAGAATATGTCCATAATTCCCTATGGCATTCTTCTGTGGGCATGTCCCCATTTGAGTGCCAATTCGAGTACCCTCCATCCATGTTCCCAGAACAGATGTCCGATATCAAGGTCCCCACAACTACATTAGACAGTGTCAATGCTTTTGGCAGAGAGCCCCTGTATCACTGCAGCGCAATAGAGAGCAGCCAACCATAAACAGTGCTTAGGTCCCTCGTACCATCCTCAACAGAGTTTGGCTCTCCAGTAGGGATCTGGCATTGAACGTGGAGTCCTGGAAACTCATCCTGCAATAAGTGGAACCCTTCAAGATGGTGAAGCGGGTGAATCAGTTTTCCTATCGGCTCCTCCTTCTCCAAACTTTGCAGATAAACCTAGTGTTCCAGGTCTTGTGTTTGAAACCAGTCCTCTGTAGTCTTCTGAAAACTACCCCTACCCTTCTGCCACCATAAGTAATTACTGGTTTTATGGCTTATACTCTGTGGTGGTTACTGGATTCTCATTGGGTACAGTGTGAGACACAGTACCTCATTGACAGGAAGGGGTATGGGCCAGAAGAGTGGTGTTGGGTACCAGCCAAGCACATCTTAGACCTAGAGTTATTAGAATCTTCAGAAGGGACCAGGAGACTCTTCTGGGAATGCTGGGAGCTGTTCCTAGAGGGGAGTATTGTAACATCCAGCTGGTCTGCTAGGTCACCCGAGCCAGAACAGGGTAATTAGGGTTGAACAGTAACAGCTGTGGGTGCCTTACTTAAGAGGTGCTCACACACTGCTTTCTGCTCAGTCTTCAGTTCACAGTGCCATGTGCACATGACCTGACTCAGTCAGTAACTTCAGTAAATGGTCTTGGGTCTCAAATTTTGCCTTTCTCAAGGTACTCTCTTGGTACTAAGTATTAAAAAAGGGAACTCCACTCTTCTGGCATGTTCCTCCAGGCATTTTCTCTCGTTTGTTCTTGGTGTAAGAGGATTTTGTTTTCATTTTGAGAAGCTCTCTGTGGTTCAAGTCTATTCTTTGAAAACCCTTACAAACTCATAATTATGACATGCTTTACTAAGTGGTGGAAACAGGTTTCCATACTTGAAAGCCTGGATGTTGTGTTATTTTTATTAAGTGTCCACTTGAGTCACAACAGTCTTTTAGGTATCCTGCCACATTATATAGTCTATAAAAGACTATATAAGCTGTTGGCTGTGAACCTGCACTCAGGGGAGGCAGTAGTTTGTAATGGGCTGATAAGCACAATTTAAGCCTTTAAAATATAAGTGGAAAAACGATAAACTTAATAATTAAAATATGAGAATCAAATGTTTTGAAATCACACGCAATAGACCATGTTGGCGGATGATCTGACTGAGGGGTAAAATAGATAATGAACAGTAGAGGGCCAAGGACTGAACCTTGGGGGACACCTTGTGTAACAGCATGCATAGCAGAGTTATGCTTACCACGGGCAACAAAGTGGAGTCTATTAGTGATATAGGATTTAAACCAGGTGAGGGCAGTGTCAGTAATGCCAATAGCTGCAAGGTGGGAGATGAGTATGTCATGATTAACCCTGTCAGATGCAGTGTTTAAATCTAAGAGGAGCAGAATATTGATAGCACCAGAATCAGTAGACAGGAAGAGATCATTTAGAATCTGTAAAAGTGCTGTCTCAGTGCTATGCATTGTATGAATGCCAGATTGGAAGAGATCAAATTGATCATTATTTATCAAAAAGATGGCATTTGAGATGCTATGAACCATTCTCACAGTTAAAAAGGGCAGGTTAAAAATCAGGCAATAGTGTTCAGGGGTGGCAGACCAGGTTTCTTAAGAATGGGAGTGATTGCAGAAGTTTTAAGGGCAGTAGGGACATAAGAGAGACACTTTGTGAGAAGTGGGGTTGGAGCAGTGATCAAGCTGGCAGGTAGAAACATTAGATTTGGTGTTTAGTTCAGAAATGAAAGCAGGTTCAACTGGAGAAAAAACAGACAGGCGTCTGTTAAGAGGGATGTTACTACAGAGAGATGTTGAGAAGGTACTCATTTTGACTATGAAAATCGATGAAAGACTTCACAGTGGTCAACAGTGCAGTGAGGGGTAGGAGAGGGAGGGTGAAGAAGGTTATTAACAAGCATATTTTGGGCTTATATCTAGTACCATTAATGACAGAAGAAATGTACAGTGAACGAGCAGCATTTAAAGCTGGTCTGAGTATGTTAATGCATTAACAGTGAGACCAGTTTTCTTATTAAGACACTCTAAATGCCTGCCTGTGGTTTTCATAGCACAGAGTTCAGGGGTAAAACAAGAAGATGAGTGACCAGAAGGAACCAATCTAGTCGTCAGATGGGCTAGGTGGTCAAGTGCATCAGAAATGGTGCCATTAGACAGAGATACAATATCATCAGGACAGGAGAAGACTGAAGAAGAGCAGAAAAAGTGTGAGAATCAATGGCCTTGATATTCCAAAAACAAACTGAGGACTTGCTACAAGGGTGAGAAGATGAGATATTAGCTTCAACAAGTTAATGGTCAGAAACACAAACAAGAGATCCAGAAACAGAGATGACAAGCAGAACAGTAGAGTAGATTAAATCCAGTGTGTGTTCATGTGAATCAGTGGGAAAGTCAACATGTTGTATCAGGCTAAAACAGTTAAGCACAGACAAAAACTCAGTTGAAAATGAGCAGTTAGCAAGCACAATCATAGCTGCACACACCAAGCTGTCTAGAGTGAGTAGTTTGCTAAACTAAAGTTTGAGGAAGGTTTCAGAGGGCGGTAAATTAACAGAAACAGCACAGGAACTGAGCCAAGTGATTTCATGGCCATAAATTCTAAAGAAGTAACTTCATCAAACTGAAAGAGGTTAAGTGTACTGTTAAAGACAACAGCCAGACCAACACCTTTTCCCTGGGACCTAGGCTTACCTAGATAACTTAGGTAGCATCATTTTAAGATGAAGGTAATCTCCAGGTGTCTGCATGTCTCAAAAAGAAGAAACTGGACAATAAGATCATTCAGTAAAGAAGCTTTGTCTGTTAAAGAACGACAGCTGAGCACTGCAAATTTGAGTCTGTTGCAAGTTCTGGAGTTGTTTTGAGTGGGCATTGAAGAGGAGCGAGGGAGAAAGCGAAGGACATCAAGTAGATTCGCCGAGTGCTGTAAGGGGTGGGAGTTTGTTGTTCCCGACCATTTGTCCAGATGCTGGGTATAGCGGAGTCCAATGGATAGTAAACAGTGAGCCGAGTTCTTGAGGATCGGTGGATATAGCGAAGGTGACGAGTGATGCCAAGTCCAGGTGACAATGAGAGGCAGAACTGCGCAGTTGTGCTGGCGTGTAGCACAAACCCACAATCCAGCAGTGATAAACCAGTAAACCAGCTACAGTTACACCATAGCGAAAAAGGAGGAAGAAAAACAGCAGGCATCCAGTAGCGACCATGGTAAGCCTATATTTAGTAGCAAAATCGGAGAGGTAACCAGTCAGAATGTCCAAACATTGGTATAAGGCTCTGTTGAGAATCATTCCAACCACTCACCATGTTACGTTAGCCAACCTGCTAAGCCTAAAACCAGCCAGCCGAAGAACGGCAAGGACGCATAGAGCACCCATACAGACCCAAAACTGGCAGCCAGCAAATTGAGGAATGAGTTAAGTCCCACCCGACAAAGAAAGATGCACAGAGTTTAGTTTGCTCTGTTTTGACAGGTGTGAACACTCATTCATGACCATGACCTGGTCCAGCAAAACCTGCGGGACTCACTCCTTTTCCAAGTAAACACTGTTTAGTTCACTGCTGGTGGGAATGCATTTTATGATCAAACGAGGGAATTAATCAACAGAGCTTTCCTCCTCTGGCAGCATGTAACATAATAGTGAAGATCCGTGTTCAGTTCTGGTTCATGGGTCGCAGAGCATATTTTTGGCCAAGCATCAGCAACCTGAGTGGTTAAACTCAAACTGCTAAACCAATGACAAAGAAGCAGATATGAAGCGAAGTTTATTATTATTGTTCATTGTGACGGCGCTAATCCAAAAGCCCAGTGAGTGGATGGAGGTCAGGCTCTTTAATTAATAACAAACACTCTCAAACCAAAAAGACATCTGGAGACCAAACAGTTACTCTTGTGGCAAAGCCAGTGGAGTAGTGTCAGGGAAAATATGATGGAGTGCAGCTCCAAATCACCCTACACATCTACCTTGCACATTTGTTATCCCCCTCCGCCCGCCTCCCTGCTTTTTAACATACCTGCAAATTTTGGTTTCTGTTATTGAACAGGTCTGATCTTTTTCAGGCCCTAATTCTCAGGATTGAAGAGAAAAATAATTTTTTAAAAGTTGATTTTAGTTTTCCTGTGGGCTGCTATGCTTTGTAGTCACAAACAGGTGGGCCTTGGCATGGCAAAGCTTGAGAACACCTGGTCTATACTATAGTCTTTCTGTGCTCATACTGATTTGGTCTTATTCAGTGTACACATAGCGTACAGCAGACCCAGACTTGATCCTCACAGCACTGCAGGTTTTGCACATTTCTTCCACATTTCTGCACATTATGTGGTCCCACTTCACTAATAACTCTGTAGTTAACAATGCAGGCAACAACAGTGTAACCACTGCTGCTGTATTCACTCTTACAGATGGATTACAGCAGTACAGCTTATGTAAATGCACATGTGGCTCAACGTCAGTTTGTGCTCATGTCATTACAGAGGTGTGTATCAATTCTACCAGTGCATTTTCTTATATGTAATTAAGGTGTGTTTTGAATAAATTGTTTAACTGTTTAATATACCAAAAGGAGTGATTTAAGAAAATGAGTCAGTAAAATATGGGCCTACGATGATGGTGTAAAGAAATGAAGACTAAGCGGTGGAGGGTTGTGTGAGAAAATGAACACCTTTACTGTGGTTGTGTCCACAGCTGCTCGGCCTCTTCCTGTTCACTATTGCTCGATAAACAAAGTCTTTTAACCACCAGTAAACCCTCAACATTCAGCTCTGAAATACAGAGACCCACTTCAACCCTTAGAACAGTCATCTTCAATAATATTCAAATCACATTGTGGTCTAAATTATTTCTCATTCATAGCTAATTGAGAAAACTGGAGAAATTATTTGTAAAGTGTAGACTGTAAACTTTCAGTCCAGACCAGATTTGTATCTATAAATAGGAAAGGAGATATTTTATTATGATTTTGTGGAATAAAAAAAACAACCTTTAAAATATTTGCCATGCTTTTGTAATTTGTTGAAGATTATGGTCATTCTACAGAAACATCCACTTTTCTGTCTATGCATAGGAGTCACTGGTGTTACTGATCCTCATTGGTGTTCCACATAATAAAGGTAACACCAGAGACATTTTTAATGAAAAATGCATTTTACAAAACAGCTGCTACAGAGCATCAAACCACATGTTGTCAATCATGGAATATCCACTAAAATATGAAATTTAATCCATTTGTGTTCTATTTTTTCACAATTACCTCAGAATAAAGTCGGTCACACCAGTGACTTCAGCTAAAAGCTTCATATGAAATCATGAGCTAAATGAGAAAATCTCTGATAACTGAAAGACACAGTGGACTCACCATGAGCTTTTCTTCATAGATCCTCAGAAAACAGGTAAAAGGAAGTCGAGTGATGTCATCAGTGTGATTTTTATTTCAAAGTAAGAGATTTTTTGTTATGCAGTAACACCAGTGACACGACTCCTGGGGACAACAACTTTCATTATATATTTTATAATATTTATTTGGCATTTGTTTTATTCATGTCATTTAATTAATATATTTCGGTCATGTCAAGTCATTATTGTAGTCAAAATAGCAGAAAAACGTGTTTTTTCTTCAAAATATGGCCTCAGCCTTCACACATGACTGTGGAGACGAGCTTTTCTGTGGTGCTTGGAATTCTATATGATTAATTTAAAAAACGATATTGCTAAATTGAGGCTCAAGAAGGTGTAATTGTCAAAATAACATTATTTTATTTTAAAATATAAATAAATTGTAACACTAACATATTTCCACTCCAGTGTGAAACTGTAAATGTTTAAAATGATGCTGAAAAACATTCAAACATTTATTCCACAGTGCATTAGTTACACCTCCATGTTAGCCAATGAGGGGTACCTAATAAACTGGCAGCTCAATGCCTCTTCACTCAGTTTAGTGCCTTATTTTATGTTTCTAGTGTTACTGTTAAATACGAGTGCCACAGGCACGACTAAGAAGTCTGCGGCAGAGCAGCTAGGCTAACCATGCTAGCTGAAGTTTGGAAAGATATTTCTCTTTGTGGTTAATTAACTCAAACATTCATGGAAGCTGCCACTGAAAAGCTGTATTTGAATAAGAGGGTCACAATCACAGAGTCAACGTCAACACGTTTGACGTTTCTATTTTTATGGAACTTAGGGACTGTAGGCAGCTGCCTACATTTGCCTAATGACCAGGGTGCACCAGCTGGACATGAGTTTAAACATATGCTTGTTGTATCATAAGTGTTTACTAAGTTCAGGTTTACTAAGTTCACAAGCTAGTTTTAATGTTGAGCTTAGTGGTGGCTAGATATGTACACCTCCCCCTGAACTGGCGTAATGTTGGGGAAACCACTGGAAACCATATAGACTCTACTAAACATCTAAACTGAGGCTGCTGTTGTTGATTAGCCAGAAACGGCAGATTAAAAAAGCTCCATTTTGGTTTTCACAAGGAAATATTAAAGAATAAACAGACAGACTGTGTTCAGTTTTATTCAGCTCTATTTGAACACATTGCTGGTTTGTGTTCAGGATATTTTTGCAAATCAGCCCAAACTGCTGATGTGCTTCATGGCAGAGGGTTTACAGACTCTGAACATCACAAAATACAAATAAAAACAGAAAGCAGTTATTTATAAATCTGCTGTGACCTGTAGTTGAATAAAACAGTACAAAGACATCACAACTTGATTGTTCTTTGTAAAGATATGCTCATTCTGAATTTGATGCCTGTAACAGGTTCCTAAAAAGTTGGGACAGGAGCAGTTTAAGACAAGGAACATTGGGAAATGTTCAGAAAACATCTTGAACAGGTGATCCAGTCATGGTGGGGTATAAAAAGAGCATTCATGAAAGGCCGAGTCCTTTATGAGTGAGTCACGACCACTTTAACACAAATGCATCAGCAAAAATCCAGATGTTTAACACCAGTGTTCCCCAGGCAGGGACTGCAAGGAATTTAGGTATTTCACCTAAAGAGCTGTAAAATTCTGGATTAGTTTGTGTCTTCGGTTGCCAAATGTTTATTAAGTGCTTTTAAAAGTAAAGGTGGTGTGACACAGCGGTAAACAAGCTCCTGTACCAACTATTTTGGAGGGTGTTGCAGGCATCAAAGTTGTCTTGAGTAAATATTTACAAAAAACTAAAGTGAAAAACATCAAATACTGTTTTCTTGTACTGCTTTCAAGTTAATACAACAGCTGTGCACATAAACCAACCACGAAAACAGAAGCTGTGCTGTAAAACACAAAGTTCTCTCCATCAAAACACAATGGAGATGAACAGCAACACTGAATAAACTCTTTACTTTATCAGAATGTTTGTGTATCACAGTGTACAGAACTGTGAAGAACAGGAAAAATGCGCAGCAGTGCAGCGTTACAGTGTGTGATGTGTTCACCACTGTCACGCATCCCTCGGGCTCAGAGGTTGCGAGGTATTGCTTCTTGTCCTAAGAGCTACTGAGCTTCATCTGTTTTTGTGATTCTTCTCGTTCTGACTGAATTTTGACATTTTGACTTTTGCCCTTTTTGCCTTTGCCCCTTGGACTCTGGTTGCCAGGTTATGTTTGTGCTTTTGGATTGTGATTCTAACATTAAAGCCTCACTTTCTCTTTTTATCTGCGAGCATCTGAGTTGTTTTCTCCGCTCTATGTTGCCAGTCTTTTGCAGCTTTTTCCATTTTCATTTCACTGTTACATGTTACTCATAATTAATTACAACCACCAACCTTTGATAGTCACTTCTTCTCTCATCGGATTCACGAGACCCCTGGAAAGGACTCAATTCAGCCACCGAAACAACGTGAGTATCAGTGTGGCAGACCGCGAGCTGTTGCTTTGCTCTGAGTGCTGCATGTTCAGTTATGCTTCTCTCTCCGTCACCAGTGACAGCAGTGTTACTAGCTTTGTTTGTGAGAAGTGTAAGTTAGTTTCATGTTTGACAGAGAAGATTATACAGTTAGAGGTGCATCCAGAAGTTAGAAAAGAGCAGGGCTGGTCAGCAGGGCTCAGACTCGCTGTTAGAAGCTCCAGGTGCCTCAGGGAGAGCTAGCACACCCTCGACTCCGGCAGCAGAGCCCTCAGAGCACGGCGATTGTGTGGCGTCTCGGCGGCATAGCCGCAAAGCTAAAGCTAAAGCTACCCCACGCAAGCACCACTCATCTCCCATTCACACAGGTTTTGCCCCACTCAGTTAGACACCCTCTGAGACACCTGTTGAAAGAGCTCTGGTTATAGGGGGTTCTATAGTAGTTGTGGGCTGAAGGGTTAGGAACCGGCCTTGCGACCGGAAGGTCACCGGTTCAATCCTCTGAGCTGACAGTACATGACCGAAGTGCCCCTGAGCAAGGCACCTAACCCCCAACTGCTCCCCAGGTGCTGCGGATAGGGCTGCCCACCGCTCTGGGCAAGGGTGCTCACTGCCCCCTAGTGTGTGTCTTCGCTAGTGTGTATGTGGTGTTTCACTGCACGCATGGGTTAAATGTGGAGGTGGAATTTCCCTGTTGTGGAACTAATAAGGGTCTCTTAATCTTACAGCATGTGAAAATAGCTTCTCCTTTAGGGGCGCCAGTAGCAGTTAACTGTATACCAGGAGCCAGGGTGCCAGACATTAGAGGGAACCTGAAGCTGCTGGCTAGCCATAGATATTTGTGGAAAGTCATTCATGTAGGTTCTAATGACATTCATCTGCGGCAGTCAGAAATAACTAAAGATAGGGTTAAAGAGGTGTGTAAACATCCCAGATGAATTCAAATGCTGTAATGTGCTCTGGTCCCATCCCAGTTCGACGTGCCGCCAAAATCTACAGCAGGTTATGGTCGCTAAACTGCTGGTTGTCCAAGTGGTGCTCAGAAAACAATGTGGGCTTTGTAGACAATTGGTCTACTTTTGAGGGCAATCCTGGTCTCTTGAGTGGGGATGGTATCCACCCCTCACCGGAGGTTGCTGCTCTCATTTCATGTGGCATAGCTCGAACTCTCTCAGATAGCGGTCAGTGTAGGACAGTTAGTCGCTGACAAACCAGGGCAGAGGCCAGGCAGCAGACAAACAGGCTAAACCAACCGTCTGCGAGCCGCCTTGAGACGCCACTTAGGTTCCACCCAATTGAGACTGTCTCTGTTCCCTGAATAAAACAAAGCATCAAAAAAAATTGAAAAGTTTGCTCTAGTAATTTGATTAATATCAGACCAGTTATACCAGTTTGCAGTGACAGCACCTTTGATCTAAAACTAGGACTGCTTAACAGAAGATCTCTTACATCTAAAGCTGTCATTGTAAATGAAATTATTACTGATCACGACTTTGATGCTCAGTGCCTCACAGAAATGAAGATTAGACCTGATGAATGAAGCCTGATGAATGATGCCCCCTCCACCCCCCCACAGGCTACAGTTACGCGCATAGCCCTCGTTTAAGCGGCCGGGGTGGAGGTATAGCAACCATCCATACTAAAGCTTTAGGCGTGAGCCAGAAAGTAGGATACAAATTCTTTTCTTTTGAAGTTCCTTTTCTTAATATAAGTGATTGAGGAACAAGTAAGAATTCCTTTTCCTTTTTTTGGAATTTTAAGCAGCATATATTTGATGTGATTGATGATGTCATGCAAAAAGATTTGCCTTTTTCATTTGATTTTCTTTACATTTCTAATCTCATGTCAAAGTGCTGTAATGAGGCAAGAGATGACAATATACACACATCACTGACCCATCAGACGGCTGCCACACTTCATCCCTCTGCTCTCTCACTCTGGACCAGCTTAGTGCAGTTGAGCTGAGCAGCGTCCAATCAGACTGTTGATGTGTGATGCAGTAACTGATTGTGCTGCGTCCACAGTCACACCCTGAGACTCAACACTGAAACACACACACAGAGGAGACATAACAGTTCATATAAGCCTCATTATTACACTAGATGACTGTTTTAAAGAGGTTTAAAAATAAGTTTAAGCTGCTTTGGGCTCAGAACTGAGAATAGTTCTGCTGCTTTGGGCTCAGAATACTATGTGGTGAGCACCCAATACTATCAGGTCTACAAAAGATACTATGTGGAGAGCACCCGATACTATGTTTTGAGCACCCAATCCTATCAGGGGTGCACCAGATACTATGTGGAGAGAACCCAATACTATCAGGTGTGCACCAGATACTATGTGGCGAGCACCCGATACCATATGTAGAGCACCCGATACTATCAGGTGTGCACCAGATACTAAGATCAGGATTCGATACTATGCTGTGAGCACCTAATACGATCAGGTGTGCACCAGATACTATGTGAGCACCCAATATTATCAGGGGTGCACCAGATACTATGGGGAGAGCACCTGATACCATGCGGTGAGCGCCCAATACTATTGGATGTGCGCCAGATACTATGGAAAGCACCCAATACTATATATTGAGCACCTGATTTTATCAGGTGTGCACCAGATACTATGGAAAGCACCCAATACTATATATTGAGCACCTGACTTTATCAGGTGTGCACCAGATACTGAGGTGGGCACCAGGTACTATAAGGTGAGCACTAAATACTATCAGGTGTGCACCAGATACTGTATGGAAAGCACTCGATACTATATATTGAGCACCCAATACTATCAGGTGTGCAGCAGATACTAGGGAAAGCACCCAATACGTTGTATTGAGCACCTGATTTTATCAGGTGTGCACCAGATACTGAGGTGGGCACCAGGTACTATAAGGTGAGCACCCAATACTATCAGGTGTGCACCAGATACTATGGGGAGAGCACCCGATACTATC
>NW_023495990.1:0-62500 GCF_904425465.1 Colossoma macropomum | reverse complement strand
AACATAGTAGTGATGTAATGACAGTATCCTCATAGTAGTGATGTATATTGATATGGTGTTAATGACTGTAGCTTCATGGTAGTGATGTGGTACTGATAGGATAGTAGTGTGGAAGTGATGTGGACGGGACAAAGTAGCGACATGGTAGTGACTTGATACCATGTGGTAATGACATGGAGGTATGACATTATTAATCTTTTCACAAATTTCACAAAAATCTTACACAGTATCTCTGACAATATCACTTTGTACCATCTGATTCTAATAAATGTGAAGAATGACAAAATAATATTATATTAATAAAGAGAGTGAAAACTTACCATGTCTTTAGGGCCTAGCTTATAACAACGAGAAAGTGAATCATGATTATGAGATAATGAGTCATATTTAGGAGAAACTTTATGTGGCCCTTTTGTTCAAATGGTGGAAACAGGTATTTATTTGGTCTTACTTAATCTACATATAGTTTACAGCAGACCCAGCCTTGATTAGCCAGACGGATTATAGCAGTACAGATTATGTAAACATACATGCTCATCAGCTTCAGTTTTACTCATGTAAATAAGTGTATAACAGTTCTAACAGCATATTTTCTCTTATGTAATTACATACATATAATACAGTGAAGGTAATTACATTTGTATGAGCTGCAGTTTGCACTTCCTGATTGTAACAGGTATTACATTATGAGAGTAGTGACACTGCATCTGCACAGGAAACACCAACTTTTCTAACATATATTTAGCTGTAGTAGAACTTTTGTGCTGTGACATGGTAATATGTATAAGTGCATGAGCAATTCCCTCTAAGAACTGGATGTGCAAAGCAAAATGCAAAGTAGTGCTTAAATATAGACAGAAATACACAAGCAGTTTTTTATTGAATAAAACACTTACCTGTTTCATAGACCAAAAGGAGTGATTTAAGAAAACGAGTGAGTAATATATGGGCCCTATGATGGTGCTGTAGAGAAATGAAGATAAAGCAGTTGAGGGTTGTGGGGAGGAAATGAAGACCTTTACTGTGGTTGTGTCCACAGCTCTCACTGCTCGGCTTCTGCCTGTTCACATTTGTTAGATAAACAAAGTCTTTTAACCACCAGTAAACCCAAAACATTCATCTCCAAAAGACAGAGACCCACTTCAACCCTTAGAAGTCAAAGTTATCTCCAGTGATATCTAGATCCTATTGTAGTTTCATATGAATTACTTATTAATTCATTACTTTCAGTCCATACCACATTACTGTCTGTAAGTAGAAGAGATATTTTATTATAATTTGAATATGATGAAACATTATTTCTGTGTGTATGTTTTATGTGTGTTTAATGTTAAAACAAACGGAAAAAGTCAGAAGTGCAGCTCGGACCAGTCCATACAAAATGTAAATCAATCTCCTTTTTAACATTGTTAACTCATATTCTTATATTGATACTTTAACCCCTCTATAGTCCCACCTTGAAGAGCAGAGCAGAAGAGCACAAAGCTATGCGTTACTTAGCAACCAGCCCTTAACAGATTAACACAGTTATCCAAAAAAACCCAAAACAAATTAAAGAAACAAAACCAACAACTGTATACTGGCATTAATGCTGTTTGTTTGGTTATTTTTCATAATAATTACATTGTGCAACATGGCTCAGTTTTAAAATCGATCACTCCTGTTTTATTAGCAAGATTTACAGCTCTGTGGTGATACATGCATTTGTAAAAGTTTAGAGATACTGAGGAACAACTTCTTTGGTCGGTGCCAGTGGGGAACCCAAGCCGACCCACAAGCTAATAGTTGGTGCTGTCTAAGGTTGGCATGAGATTCTCACAAATTCTCAGTTTCCCATGTGAAACTGTAAATGTTTGAATTTCAAACGCTTATTCTACAGTAGTTTAGTTACACCTCTGCATTGACCAAAAGGAGGTACAACAACGTGTACCTAATAAACTGACAGCTCAGTCCCATCTCACTCAGTTTAGTGTCTAATTTTCTAACATTACGACTAAACCCGAGTGCCTCAACAAGAAGTCTGCAGTATTGGGACCAGGTTAATCATGCTAGCTGTCGATAGAAAAAAATACTTCTCTCAATGTTTCCTCGACAAGCAAACACCTTTGCACATAATTCACTGAGCAGGAAATAATGAGACATCGGGGTATGCTTGATTTTGGTTCAGTTCAAATATGTATCATATCCTCTTCTAAAAAAAGATGCTAGATCTAGGTTAATTTAGTTAATAAGAAACCTCATTATGTGCTTTCATCTCCATGGACTCTTATTCTGATGGGTGGGGGCAAGTAATATTTGCAGTCAAGGTAATGGCCCATTTACGTATGCTGAATGTTGGTACATTCTCAAGCAAAATTCAATTATAAACATTATCAATTCCCAAATCACCCTCAATTTGCTAAGCACACAGAAACAAAAAGCAGTTGTCAGTCATATTTCAGAAAGAGATCTGCAAACACTGGCAATGTGAAATGTGAGCATCATGTTACAACAAAAAAAATGGACCGATTAGAAAACAGTTTGATTCTTCAGCTAAAATCCTGGTGCTGTGGCAAGACCTTAAACAGGCAGTTCATGCTGGAGAAGTCTCCAATGTAGCCAAATTACAACAATTCTGCAAAGAAGAGTGAGCCAAAATTCCTCCAGAATGATGTAAAAAAAAACTCATTGCAAGTTATCGCAAATGTTTGATTGCAGTTGTTACTGCCAAGGGTGGTGCAACCAGTTATTAGGCTTTGGGGGGCAATTACTTTTTTGAATGGGTGATATAGGTTTTAAATAAATCTTTATCTTTAATACATGGAATGATCCTTTAAAAGCTGCATTTTGTGGGTGTTTCATGCTATTTCATTAAGAACATTCTCTGTGATGCCGTTGACCACTACATGTTTATCTACTTACACAACATTCTTATCTACAGTCACTCTGTAGAAGAGCACATGGTTCACGTTTGCTGGGTACTCCAGCTTATACTTTAGAGTCACCTCTATGTGAAGCAGGAGAATTCCATCTTCCATGCACAGTCGTAAGTTTTCTCAGGTTTGTGGTGTCCAGGAATTGGCTGAGCACGGACCCAGCGAAAATTCAGGCCATCACTAAATAGCCTCGCCCCACATCCGTTCGCTTGGTTCAAAGCTTTCTGGGCTTTGCCAGTTTTTTTCCGTAGGTTCATATGGAATTTCAGTATGATGGCTGCCCTGCTAACTGCCCTAACTAAGAAGGACACAGGTCATTTTCTGTGGACCCCAGAAAGTTTTTGAAGAACTCAGGTGTTTCTTGACCTCTGCTCCGCTACTGCAACTCCCCGATTCCACAATATAGTTTATAGTAGAGATCAACACTTCTGATATAGGCGTAGGGGTGGTGTTATCCCAACACTCCAGGGATGATCACAAGCTCCAGCCCTGCATGTTTTATTCTCATTGGTTCAACTCACTTGAATGCAACTATGATGTTGTGGATTCTGAGTTGTTGGTGGTAAAATTGGCTCTGGAAGAATGGAGACACTGGCTGGAGGGTGATAAACATCCCTTCCTGGTCTGAATGGACCACAAGAACCTGGCCTATATACAACATGTCAGGTGGCTTAACCCTTGTCAAGCCTGGTGGACATTGTTTTTCAGTCAGTTTGATTTTGTCCTCTCATACTGACCGGCCCTAAGAACATTAAGCCTGTGAAACACTAACTCCCAACTCCTGTCCAGAGCCAATCATTCTGGAGGCCCAAATCATCACTCCAATATGCTGGGGGCTGGAAATTGCTGAAAAGACACTTCTAATGGCTTAAAATGAAGAAGGACCTACATTGCCATGTAGCAGCCTGCCAAGTGTGAGCTTAGAACAAAGAGCCCAGGACCCAACCAGCAGGCTTGCTGCAAATTCATATCACTACCAAAACTGCCCTTGGCTAAAGACACCACCACATTGTTACTACAAGACATAGTATAGTTTCGTCCATCACTAGGGGCCTCTGTTAGTTTTGTCAGTCACTAGGGGCCTCTGTTAGTCTGTCCTCAGATTTTCATCCCGGTCAAATGGGAAGACTGAGAGAGTTAATCAGGACCTCGAACAAATATTGAGATGCTTGGGATCTTCAAGACCCACCACCTGGTCTAAGCACCTGGTTTGGCCAGAATATGTCCATAATTCCCTATGGCACTCATCCGTGGGCAAGTCCACACAACCTGTGACCATTATCAATTCAGTCACATTTCAGACAGAGGTCTGCAAACACTGTCAATGTGAAGTGCGAGCATCATCTCAAAACAAAAAAAAAAAAAATGGACCGATTAAAAAACAGTTTGATACTTCAGCTAAAATGGATAAGTATCCTGGTGCTGTGGCAAGATCTTAAACAGGCAATTCATGCTGGAGAAGTCTCCAGTGTAGCCATATTACAACAATTCTGCAAAGAAGAGTGGTCCAAAATTCCTCCAGAATGATGTAAAAGACTCACTTCAAGTTATCGCAAATGTTTGATTGCAGTTGTTACTGCCAAGGGTGGTACAACCAGTTATTAGGTTTGGGGGTGGGGCGGATTACTTTTTCAAATGGGTGATATAGGTTGTAAATAAATCTTTATCCTCAATACATGGAATGATCCTTTAAAAGCTGCATTTTTTGGGTGGTGTCTTTTTCTTATATTGATTCGAGTTGGATGATCTGAAACATTTAAATGTGACAAATGAGCAAAAATAGAAGAAATTGGGTGAGGGGCAAATACTTTTTCACAGTTCTGTCGATAGCATTTCATATGAAACCTCAAGTACATTTTCCCACACTTGAGAGAAGAAAAGGTTTTCTCACCTAAAGTTCTCACATTGTTCACTTTACCACACAAAGTATGAGAATGAGTCAGAGATCAGTACTGCAATTAACACAGGACAAGCATGTTTTCCATTACACAGGTGGCCGCACAATGATTATAAGCTTTTGCTATTGGTAAAAAAGTTCATGACAACTTATGATTAATTAGCTCAACTTAAAATTATGAGAAAAAAATCTAAAAATAAAAACTTTAAAAATATTTATTTAATAAACAACATGATTCTTGTTACAGTGGAGGCTGTTAAGGGGAAATGTATTGTTCCACTTTGTGTAGTCTGCTGAATTACTGGTATTGCCAGCATCGGTGGGATGTATTTCGGAGTTTAATAAAGTCACAGAATTGCGCTTAGCTGGAAATAATTGAAACTAACTTTTGGATAGGTCAGCATACAGAGCAGATTTCATTTCTGCTCATTCAGGTGCCAGGGTTACAGCTATTATTAGAGTTCCCCTGGCTGCAAAGGCATAATGAATGAAGAAGGACCTACATGGCCATGTAGCAGCCTGCCAAGTTCAGAACTAAGAGACCAGGACCCAACCAGCAGGCTTGCTGTAAATTCATATGACTACCAAAACTGCCCTTGGCTAAAGACACCACCACATTGTTACTACAAGACAGGGTGAAGGTCTATTGTTGTCATTGTCATTGTCTCCAACCATGGACCCCAGATCTCTAGCCAGTATTTGAGGTCATTTTTTCAAACACTGGGTGCCTCTGTTAGTCTGTCCTTGGATTTTCATCTGCGTCAAATGGGCAGACTTAGAGAGTGGTCTAAGCACCTGGTTTGGACAGAATATGTCCATAATTCCCTATGGCATTCCTCTCTGGGCATGTCCCCATTTGAGTGCCAATTTGGGTACCCTTCCCAGAAGAGATGTCCGATATGAAGGTCCCCACAACCTGCGACTACATTAGACAGTGTCAATGCTTTTGGCAGAAAGTCCTTGTATAACTGCAGCGCAATAGAGAGCAGCCAACTGTAAACAGTGCTTAGGTACCTCATACCCTCCTCGACAGCGAGTTTGGCTCTCCAGTAGGGATCTGGCATTGAATGTGGGGTCCTGGAAACTCATCCTGCAATAAGTGGAACCCTTCAAGATGGTGAAGCGGGTGAATCTGGTTTCCTTTTGGCTCCTCCTTCTCCAAACTATGCAGACAAACCCAATGTTCCAGGTCTTGTGTTTGAAACCAGTCCTCTGTAGTCTTCTGAAAACTACCCCTACCCTTCTGCCACCATAAGTAATTCCTGGTTCTATGGCTTATACTGTGTGGTGGTTACTGGATTCTCATTGGGTACAGTGTGAGACACAGTACCTCATTGACAGGAAGGGTATGGGCCAGAAGAGTGGTGTTGGGTACCAGCCAAGCACATTTTAAACCCAGAGCTCATTAGAATCTTCAGAAGGGACCAGGAGGCTCTTTTGGGAATGCTAGGAGCTGTTTCTAGAGAGGGTTATTGTGACGTCCACCTGGTCTGCTGGGTCACCTGAGCCAGGACAGGGTAATTAGGGCTGAACAGTAACAGCTGTGGGCGCCTTACTTAAGAGGTGCTCACATGCTGCTTTCTGCTCAGTCTTCAGTTCACAGTGCCACGTGCACATGATCTGACTCAGTCAGTAACTTCAGTAAATGATCTTGGCTCTAAAATGTTGCCTTTCTCAAGGTACTCTCCTGGTACTAAGTATTAAAAAAGGGAACTCCACTCTTCTGGCATGTTCCTCCAGTCCTTTCCTTGAGGAACTTCTGGTAAATAAAGAAAAAAATACCTTTCTGCTTGCTCGAGAAGCTCTTGGTGAAAGAGAATTTTGTTTTTATTTCAAGAAGCTCTCTATGGTTCGAGTCTATGCTTTGAAAACCGTTTAGATATAACTCATGATTATGACATGCTTTTCTAAGTGGTGGAAACAGGTTTCCATACTTGAAAGCACTGATGTTGTGTTATTTTTATTAAGTGCCCACTCATCACAACAGTCTGTTAGGTATCCTGCCAGATTATAAAGTCTATACAAGGGTTTCTCAAGCTGTGGGCTGTGTACCTGTACTCGGGGGAGGCAGTAGTTTGTAATGGGCTGATAAACATACTTTAAGGCTTAAAACTATAAGTGGAAAAATGATTAACTTAATAATTAAAAATATGAGAATCAAATGTTTTGAAATCATACGCAATATAAATATAAATATAGATGTACAAATAAAAACACTGCAGGAGTAGTCTCAATAAACATCATCAGTTTGAGACAATGCAGCCATGGGCACATGATGCAGACAGTTAGCCAGAGATGGAGAAGTTTCTCAGGGCACTTTCGCACCTGCCTTGTTTGGTGTGGACTTATCACACCTTCTATAATAAATAATAATACAAATAATAATAAGTTTAACTTATATAGTGCCTTTCTCAAACCCATGGTCACTTTACAGAAGTAGGGAAGAAAAAAATAAAACATCAGTGAGGAGAAGAGCGAAAGTGCTGAGAAAAAAGGTAGATTTCAAGCTGAGCTTTAAAGGAAGAAAGTGAGGGACAGTCACAGAGAGATTGTAGTAATGTTTTCCATTGTTTGGGGGCCATGACGCTGAAAGAGCTGCCTCCAACCATGGCCAGTCTAAATTTTGGGACAACGAGACAATCTGAGTCAGAAGATCTAAGTGTTTGGGCAGGGCAGTGAGGGTGCAGGATCTTGCTAAGTAAGCTGGTGCTAGACCATGTAGTGATTTGTAAGCTAGCAAGAGGAATTTAAACTGGATAAGAAGTGGGATTGGTAACCAGTGTGATATAGAATTGGGGTGATGTGAGCTGCTATTTTAGAGTGAGAGAGGATTCTAGCTGCTGAGTTTTGTGAACACTGATGAAGGTGGATAGTTTTGTAAGGAACACCAATGAGAAGGGAGTTGCAGTAGTCTAAGCGGGATGATATGAAAGCATGGACCAGAGATTGAGCATCTTTCATGGAGTGCCGGGGGGCGAAGATGAGCAATATTGTGGAGATGGAAAAAAGCTGTTTTGACCAAAGTCCCAATATAAGGTTCGAAAGAAAGGACAAGATCAAAAAGTACACCCAAGTTACGGACTACAGTTGAAGATCTAACAGTCATACTGCCCAAATTAAATGTGGAGTAGAATTTGCCCTAACAGGCTTAGGGCCAATGAGCAGTTTCAGTTTCAGTTGTATCAGTGTTTAGTTTTAAAAGGTTACTCTTCACTGTCTGAGGTCTGAAATACAAGATATTAGGGCAGGGGGAGGCAGGTTAGTGGTGGTGTTAGTGTGAACATAGATCTGTATATCTTCAGCATAACAATGAAAATGAAGACCACGATGGCAGATGATCTGACTGAGGGGTAAAATATAGATGATATAGAGTAGAGGGCCAAGGACTGAACCCTGGGGGACACGTTGTGTAACCGCACGGATAGCAGAGTTATGCTTACCAAGGGCAACAAAGTGGAGTCTATTAGTGATATAGGATTTAAACCGGGTGAGGCCAGTGTCTGTAATGCCAATAGCTGCAATGTGGGAGATGAGTATGTCATGATTAACCCTGTCAAATGCCGTGGTTAAATCTCAGTGCCATGCATTGTATGAATTCAGATTGGAAGGGATCAAATTGATCATTATTTATCAAAAGGGACGGCATATGAGATGCTATAAACCATTCTAACAGTTAAAAAGGGCAGGTTAGAAATCAGGCAATAGTGTTCAGGGTTGGCTTGATCCAGACCAGGTTTCTTAAGAATGGGAGTGATTGCAGAAGTTTTAAGGGCAGTAGAGACATAACCTGAAGCAAGAGGTGAGTTGATGAAACGACAGATAGGGTCAGAGATAACTGAGAGACTGTGAGAAGTGGGGTGGGAGCAGTGATCAAGCTGGCAGGTAGAAACATTAGATTTGGTGATTAGTTCAGAAATGAGAGTAGGTTCAATGTTGAGGAGGTTGAGGGGAACTATTGGTAGATTTTACTAATTTTGTCTGTGAAAATCTACAGTGGTCAACAGTGCAGGGAGGGGTAGGAGAGGGGAGAGTGAAGAAGTTCATTAACAGTAGAGAGGCATATTTTGGGCTTATATCTAGTACCATTAATGACAGAAGAAATGTACAGTGAACGAGCAGCATTTAAAGCTGGTCTGAGTATGTTAATGCATTAACAGTGAGACCAGTTTTCTTATAAAGACGCCTGCCTGTGGTTTACATAGCACGGAGTTCAGGGGTAAATCAAGAAGAGGAGAGACCAGAAAGAACCAATCTAGTCTTCAGATGGGCTAGGTGGTAAAGTGCATCAGAAATGGTGCCATTAGACAGAGATACAATATCATCAGGACAAGAGAACTGAGAAATAGAGGAGAGGGGAGAAGACTGAAGAAGAGTAGAAGAAAAGTGTGAGAATCAATGGCCTTAATATTCCGAAAACAAACTGAGGACTTGCTAAAAGGGTGAGAAGATGAGATATTAGCTCTTGCTTGAACAAGCTAATGGTCAGAAACACAAACAAGAGATCCAGAAACAGAGATGACAAGCAGAACAGTAGAGTAGATTAAATCCAGTGTGTGTTCATGTGAATCAGTGAGAAAGTCAACATGTTGTATCAGGCTAAAACAGATAAGCACAGACAAAAACTCAGTTGAAAATGAGCAGTTAGTGTCATCATATATATTGAAATTACCAAGCACAATCATAGCTGCACACACCGAGCTGTCTAGAGTGAGTAGTTTGCTAAACTCTGACAGAAAGTTTGAGGAAGGTTTGGGAGGGCGGTAAATTAACAGAAACAGCACAGGAACTGAGCCAAGTGATTTCATGGCCATAAATTCTAAAGAAGTAACTTCATCAAACTGAAAGAGGTTAATTTTAAGTGTACTGTTAAAGACAACAGCCAGACCAACACCTTTTCCCTGGGACCTTAGCTTACCTAGATAACTTAGGTAGCATCATTTTAAGATGAAGGTAATCTCCAGGTTTCTGCATGTCTCAAAAAGAAGAAACTGGACAATAAGATCATTCAGTAAAGAAGCTTTGTC
Organism: Colossoma macropomum; assembly: GCF_904425465.1. Lineage (NCBI taxonomy): Eukaryota > Metazoa > Chordata > Actinopteri > Characiformes > Serrasalmidae > Colossoma > Colossoma macropomum. The sequence continues at coordinate 52,664 of NW_023495990.1, read as the reverse complement.
TGTTAAAGAACGACAGCTGAGCACTGCAAATTTGAGCCTGTTGCAAGTTCTGGAGTTGTTTTGAGTGGGCATTGAAGAGGGGCGAGGGAGAAAGTGAAGGACATCAAGTAGATTCGCCGAGTGCTGTAATGGGTGGGAGTTTGTTGTTCCCGACCATTTGTCCAGATTCTGGGTATAGCGGAGTCCAATGGATAGTAAACAGTGAGCCGAGTTCTTGAGGATCGGTGGATATAGCGAAGGTGACGAGTGATGCCGAGTCCAGGTGACAGTGAGAGGCAGAACTGCGCAGTTGTGCTGGCGTGTAGCACAAACCCACAATCCAGCAGTGATAAACCAGTAAGCCAGCTACAGTTACACCATAGCGAAAAAGGAGGAAGAAAAACAGCAGGCATCCAGTAACGACCATGGTAAGCCTATATTTAGTAGCAAAATCGGAGAGGTAACCAGTCAGAATGTCCAAACATTGGTATAAGGCTCTGTTGAGAATCATTCCAACCACTCACCATGTTACGTTAGCCAACCTGCTAAGCCTAAAACCAGCCAGCCGAAGAACGGCAAGGACGCATAGAGCACCCATACAGACCCAAAACTGGCAGCCAGCAAATTGAGGAATGAGTTAAGTCCCACCCGACAAAGAAAGATGCACAGAGTAACCAAAGAGGCACGAAGAGCAAAAACTGAGTGAAAAAGGATCACAAAGCAAAAAGAAAAATCAGCCAAGAAATCAGAGACAGGGGAAATGTGTGAAACAGAAGGTAGAAAAGTAAATAATCCAGCAAGAAGTGGCAACAACAAACGTGCATGACATTCTCAACCGGAACCAGATAAAGAACAATCATTCTCAATGATCTGTCATTCTCTTTAGTTTGCTCCCTTTTGACAGGTGTGAACACTCATTCATGACCATGATCTGGTCCAGCAAAACCTGCGGGACTCACTCCTTTTCCAAGTAAACACTGTTCAGTTCACTGCTGGTGGGAACGCATTTTATGATCAAACGAGGGAATTAATCAACAGAGCTTTCCTCCTCTGGCAGCATGTAACATAATAGTGAAGATCCGTGTTCAATTCTGGTTCATGGATCGCAGAGCATATTTTTGGCCAAACATCAGCAACCTGAGTGGTTAAACTCAAATTGCTAAACCAATGACAAAGAAGCAGATAGGAAATGAGGTTTATTATTATTGTTCATTGTGACGATGCTAATCCAAAAGCCCAGTGAGTGGATGGAGGTCAGGCTCTTTAATTAATAACAAAAACTCTCAAAACTAAAAAGACATCTGGAGACCAAACAGTTATTCCTGTGGCAAAGCCAGTGGAGTATTGTCAGGGAAAATATGATGGAGTGCAGCTCCAAATCACCCTACACATCTACCTTGCACATTTATAATTCCCCTCCCCCGCCTCCCTGCTTTTTAACATACCTGCAAATTTTGGTTTCTGTTATTGAACAGGTCTGATCTTTTTCAGGCCCTAATTCTCAGGATTGAAGAGGAAAATTAATTTTTTAAAAGTTGATTTTAGTTTTCCTGTGGGCTGCTACGCTTTGTAGTCATAAACAGGTGGGCCTTGGCATGGCAAAGCTTGAGAACACCTGGTCTATACTATAGTCTTTCTGTGCTCATACTGATTTGGTCTTATTCAGTGTACACATAGCGTACAGCAGACCCAGACTTGATCCTCACAGCACTGCAGGTTTTGCACATTTCTTCCACATTTCTGCACATTATGTGGTCCCACTTCACTAATAACTCTGTAGTTAACAATGCAGGCAACAACCAGTGTAACCACTGCTGCTGTATTCACTCTTACAGATGGATTACAGCAGTACAGCTTATGTAAATGCACATGTGCCTCAAGGTCAGTTTGTGCTCATGTCATTACAGAGGTGTGTATCAATTCTACCAGTGCATTTTCTTATATGTAATTAAGGTGTATTTTCAATAAAGTGTTTAACTGTTTAATAGACCAAAAGGAGTGATTTAATAAAATGAGTCAGTAAAATATGGGCCTACGATGATGGTGTAGAGAAATGAAGACTAAGCGGTGGAGGGTTGTGTGAGAAAATGAACACCTTTACACCGGCCTCTTCCTGTTCACTATAGCTTGATAAACAAAGTCTTTTAACCACCAGTAAACCCTCAACATTCAGCTCTGAAATACAGAGACCCACTTCAACCCTTAGACAAAAAAACTAAAGAAGCTGTGCTGTAAAACACAAAGTTCTCTCCATCAAAACACAATGGAGATTAACATCAACACTGAATAAACTCTTTACGTTATCACAAAGTTTGTGTATCACAGTGTTTCACATTAAATCATTCACATTAAAGCCTCACTTTCTCTTTTTATCTGCGAGCATCTGAGTTGTTTTCTCCGCTCTATGTTGCCAGTCTTTTGCTGCTTTTTACGTTTTCATTTCACTGTTACATGTTACTCATAATTAATTACAACCACCGACCTTTGATAGTCACTTCTTCTCTCATCGGATTCACAAGACCCCTGAAAAGGACCCAATTCAGCCGCCGAAACAACGTGAGTATTAGTGTGGCAGACCGCGAGCTGTTGCTTTGCTCTGAGTGCTGCATGTTTAGTTATGCTTCTCTCTCCTTCACCAGTGACAGCAGTGTTACTAGCTTTGTTTGTGAGAAGTGTAAGTTAGTTTCATGTTTGACAGAGAAGATTATACAGTTAGAGATGCATCCAGAAGTTAGAAAAGAGCAGGGCTGGTCAGCAGGGCTCAGACTCGCTGTTAGAAGCTCCGGGTGCCTCAGGGAGAGCTAGCACGCCCTCGACTCTGGCAGCAGAGCCCTCAGAGCGCATGATTGGGTGGCGTCTCGGCGGCATAGCCGCAAAGCTAAAGCTAAAGCTACCCCACGCGAGCACCACTCATCTCCCATTCACACGTCCAACAGGTTTGCCCCACTCAGTGAGACCCTCTGAGATGAGAGACTGTGTCTGTTACCCGGATAAAACATAGCATCAAAAATCCTCGAAAAGTTTGCTCTAGTAATTTGATTAATATCAGACCAGTTATACCAGTTTGCAGTGACAGCACTTCTGGTCTAAAACTAGGACTACTTAACAGAAGATCTCTTATATCTAAAGCTGTCATTGTAAATGAAATTATTACTGATCACGACTTTGATGCTCTGTGCCTCACAGAAACGTGGATTAGACCCGATGAATACTTTAGTCTAAATGAAGCCCTCCCCCACCCCCACCTGTGGGGACAGGCTACAGTTACACGCATAGCCCTCGTTTAAGCGGCCGGGGTGGAGGTATAGCAACCATCCACACTAAAGCTTTAGGCGTGAGCCAGAAAGTAGGATACAAATTCTCCTCTCTTGAAGTTCTTTTTCTTAATATAAGTGATTGAGGAACAAGTAAGAATTCCTTTTCCTTTTTTTGGAATTTTAAGCAGCATATATTTGATGTGATCGATGATGTCATGCAAAAAGATTTGCCTTTTTTCATTTGATTTTCTTTACATTTCTAATCTCATGTCAAAGTGCTGTAATGAGGCAGTAACTGATTGTGCTGCGTCCACAGTCACACCCTGAGACTCAGCACTGAAACATACACACAGAGGAGACATAACAGTTCATATAAGCCTCATTATTACACTAGATGACTGTTTTAAAGAGGTTTAAAAGTAAGTTTAAGCTGCTTTGGGCTCAGAACTGATCTAGAACTCTTTTCCTCTTTGCACCTCAACCTGCGACGCAGCTTCAAAGAAGCCAACAGTGTTCGTCTCACTGTAATAAAAACACTGCGTTCACTTCAGCAGTGCACGGTACGGAGCTCCTATGTGGAGAGCATCCAATACTATGTGGTGAGCACCCAATACTATCAGGTGTGCACCAGATACTATGCGGAGAGCATCCAATACTATGTTTTGAGCACCCAATACTATCAGGTGTACAAAAGATACTATGTGGAGCGCACCTGATACCATGTGGTGAGCACCCAATACTATCAGGTGTGCAACAGATACTATGGAAAGCACCCAATACTATATACTGAGCACCTGATTTTATCAGGTGTGCACCAGATACTGAGGTGGGCACGAGGTACTATAAGGTGAGCACTCAATACTATCAGGTGTGCACCAGATACTATATGGAAAGCACTCGATACTATATATTGAGCACCCAATACAATCAGGTGTGCCCCAGATACTATGGGGAGAGCACCCAATACTATCTGGTGTGCACCAGATACTGAGGTGGGCACCAGGTACTATAAGGTGAGCACTCAATACTATCAGGTGTGCATCAGATACAGAGGTGAGCATCTGCTTCTATCAGGTGTGCACCTGATACTATGAGAACATCTGACCTAGTGATGCTGATCAGCTAGAGTAAACATTTCCATTCGCTTTTTTTGTTTGAGAATGTAAAATTCTGGACTTTTAGTTTCTGTTTCTTCATTTGTTTGTTTGACTGCTTTAATTCAGCTCACATAAACACTCTCAGTGAAACAGTGCAAATCAGAACTTTAGACGAACAAAATCAGTATTTCTCATTAATGTAAACCTCAAACACATCAAATCCACTTTTGTTCCCTTTTTTATTGTGTTGTTTACCTGATCAGCCAAACAATAATAATTATGTTATGAATCAAAACTCCAGAGTAAATCATCTTCACTGCTTCACAGATCTGAATAAAACAGTGGATCTACATTGATGTGATCAGCTGTTAGTGGTTCTGAGGTCCCCGTGCTGCTGGGTTTGGATGAGCTGACCATCATAGAGCTCACAGACATTAGATCCTGACCTTTAAAGCAGTGTTCTACTGCCCTCTAGTGGTCAGAGATGTGAACTGCAGTTAGTGAGTGTTCTCTGCAGTAGAGCATCATCTTTAGAGGAGTTGATGTCCAGCCATTTTTCAGTGTTGCTGTTTTCAAGAGCCAAAAGACCTCAAAGTCATTTTCTACATGTCTAAACTTCACTGTTAGATCTTCAGTCTCATCTCGATGGTGGACAAAAGCTTTTTACCCTTCATGCAGTTTAATAACTCTGAGCCCAAAGTAAATGCAGCTCTCTTTATTTTACCAGTTTAAACCAGTTTTCTTACAGGGGGAGTTACTGATGGAGGAAATCAGCTGTTTTCATTGTTCTTCAGTACAGCAGTTCATGGGGGCTGTTGGGCTGTTGGTTTGACCAGCAGAAGGTGCTCAGAGTGGAAGGTTGAGTCTCTGGAGTTGCACCAATCAGCCGTTTCCTGAATATAAACTCTGTTACCAGAAACTCTGTTTCTGTGTCTTTTTTAGGTTAAACTACACAGTAAAGACTAAACAGCTAAACGTCTTCTGTTCTACGGTTAGTAAAAGATTCTTTACAGCTCTACAAGACGTCTTGAATACGAGCACAAAATAGACTTTTGTAGGAGGGTTTGGGGGTTAAGGGTGGGGATATAGGGTGTGGTGTTTTGGGGTTTGGGGGTTTGGTTTTTGAAGGGTTGGAAGTTGTCAGGGAGGAAGTTCTTGGCCTGTTTTTGAGTTTGGACCAAAATTTCAGGCCAGGTTTAAACTCTACTCAGCATCAGTCCTGGGTCCAAAAACAGCTGCTAAACAAACTGAACTCTCAGTGAAAATAATAACAGATACAGTGTTTTATTTACAGTCAAAAGGTGATGCATTAAGCTTAAACTCACATTCACTGTCCACACGACTGATCTTGTGTGTAAAGTGGATGCTGGCCTGTGCAGCGGTCAGCTAAACATGCTGTGTTTAGGCCGGAGAGGAAGACGTCATTCAAAAGAGAAGAGAAAACTTTTAGCCACTGTGGGTTAAATCAGTAGATGAGCTAATGCTAATGCTAACAGTAACAGAATAACTGTCACACCCCATACACACACACACACACACACACAGCACACACACACAAACACACACACTCACACACACACACAGCACACACACACCACACACACTCACACACAGCACACACACACCACACACACACCACACACACTCACACACACACACAGCACACACACACACCACACACAGCACACACACACCACACACACACCACACACACTCACACACAGCAGACACACACCACAAACACACCCCATACACACACACACACACACACACACAGCACACACACACCACACACACACACACACACAAACACACACACACACCACACACACTCACACTCACACACACACACACAGCACACACACACCACACACACCACACACACACCACACACACTCACACACACACCACACACACTCACACACACCACACACACACTCACACACAGCACACACACACCACACACACCACACACACACCACACACACTCACACACACACACACACACACAGCACACACACACCACACACACTCACACACACACACAAACACACACACACTCACACCCCATACACACACACACACACACACAGCATACACACACCCCATACACACCACACACACACACACACACATACACACACACACACCACATACACACACACACACAACACACACACACACACACACCCCATACACACACACACACACCACATACACACAAACACCACACACAAACACACTCACACACACACACACATACACATACACACACTCAGAACATACACACACACACTCACACACATACACACACACACACTCACACACACACACTCACACACACACACTCACACACAAACACACTCACTCACAAACACACACACACACACACACACACACACCACACACACTCACACACACACACACACACCACACACACACACACGCACACACACACTCACACCCCATACACACACACACACACACACACACACACATACAGCACACACACACACCATACACACACACACACGCACACATACACACACACACACACCACATACACACACACTCACACACACACCACACAAACACACACACACACACACACCCCATACACACACACACACACCACATACACTCACACACACACACCACACACATACACACTCACACACACACACACGACATACACACACAAACACTCACACACACATACACACAGAAGAGTCAGACAGAATCCCAGATCAATGCAGTTTGCTGAGTTTATTTATTGATAATGATCAGTGATCAGAGACCAATGAGAGCAGGAAGAAGAGCAGAAGAGTGACTCTCTCTCAGTGAGTGAGCGACAGAGTTTAAGCACAGCAGGATTTCACACACAGTGATCATCCATCAGATTGTGAACTTTGGTTCAGGCAGTTTGGATCTGCTGTGGCTCCATTGAAGCAAAGCTGACACGTGTAACCATTATTATTATTATCATTATTGATTTTATTATTATTATTATTATTATTATTGTTATTATTATTATTATTATTATATTTACTATCAGAACAGCGGTAGAGAAACGTGCCAATATTATTCTCTCCTTCTATTTTTCTAAGGTACCTCTCCAGATCAGTGTTATCATTATCAAATATCCTGTTGTAGACGAAAGCTTCTGGACCTTGGTGGAGTCTGAGCATGTTGAGGGCAGTGAGGATGTTGCGGTCATTATTTCCCTCGTTTAAGCAGGTACCCTTACAGGGGGAGTTGTAGGTGTAGAAGATCACACAGCCCTGTGGGTCTCTGTTCAGGAGCTTCTGCATGAGTGGATCATTGGGATTAGGATCTGTCGCTAATGGAGTTGATTTATTCAGCAGGAGGTACTCAGAGTGGAAGTTGGGATGTTTCCCTGTTTCTGGGTTAACAGGGCTCTTGGTATCTGGTAATGGTGTTGCACCAATCAGCTGAGTCCCACTGTATACCTTGCTAGGACCTTTCATGACATTTTTCACATTATCGGGCAAATCATTCTTCAGGACATTCTTAAAGTCCTCTAGGTTGAAGTTCTCAGTACAGTACTTAGCTGGGACGTTGATGGCCACTGCGAACTGAGTGTCTCTATCTGGACTGTACCTAAACACACAAAGAACTGGTCAAACACTTCATGACTTTATATATAAACCCACACTGATACTGATTAATCAGAGCTTCTTAATCTTAGAACATTTTACATGATGATTATTTTATATGAACTCTGATTTAATCAAACCCTCAACTTCACCACAAACTCCTTTAATGCTACTTCAGTTTTACTCAGCAGGGATGGTCAGCAGGTGATGGTCAGATTACTTACTGGGTCTGAATGTGACTGATGATGTGAGCCAGATTTTTCTGGTTCACCAGCTGAGCTTCAGCCCCTCTCAGACAGAGAGAGAGAAGACAGAGCAGGACCACTCTCAGAGCTCCACTGAGAACCTGCACACACACACACACACACACACACACACACACACACACCACACACACACATACACACACACACACAATTCACACACCACACACACACACACACCATACAGACACACACACACCACACACACACACAATTCACACACCACACACACACACACACACCATACAGACACACACACACCACACACACACACACACCATACAGACACACACACACACACACACACACACACACCACACACACACACCATACAGACACACACCACACACACACACCATACAGACACACACCACACACACACACACCACACAGACACAGACACACCACACACACACACACCATACAGACACACACACACACACACACACACACCACACACACACACCATACAGACACACACCACACACACACACCATACAGACACACACCACACACACACACCATACAGACACACACCACACACACACACACCACACAGACACAGACACACACATACACACACACACTCACACCATACAGACACACACCACACACACACCATACAGACACACACACACACACACACACCATACAGACACACACCACACACACACACACACCATACAGACACACACACACACACACACACCACACACACACACCATACAGACACACACCACACACACACACCATACAGACACACACCACACACACACACCACACAGACACAGACACACACACACACACACACACCACACACACACCATACAGACACACACCACACACACACACACCATACAGACACACACCACACACACACACACACCATACAGACACACACACACACACACACACCGCACACACACACCATACAGACACACACCACACACACACACACACACACCATACAGACACACCACACACACACACAGACACAGACACACACACACACACACACAAACACACATACACATACACACACACACACACACACACACAAACACACATACACACACCATACAGACACACCACACACACACACAGACACAGACACACACACACACACACACACAAACACACATACACATACACACACACACACACACACACACAAACACACATACACACACCATACAGACACACACACACACACACCATACACACACACACACACACACCACACACACACACCATACAGACACGCACCACACACACACACACACCATACAGACACACACACACACACACACACACGCACCACACACACACACCATACAGACACACAACACACACACACACACCATACAGACACAGACACACACACACACACACACAAACACACATACACACACACATACACACACACCAGACACACACCACACACACACACACACACACCACACACCACACACACACAAACACACTCACACATACACACACACACACACACATACCACACACACACACCACACTCACACACACACAAACCAGACACACACACACAACACACACACACACAAACACATATACACCACACACACACACACACACACACAATTCACACACACACACACACACTCACACCATACAGACACACCACACACACACACACACCATACAGACACACACACACACACACACACCACACACACACACCATACAGACACACACCACACACACACACACACACCATACAGACACAGACACACACCACACACACACACACACCACACAGACACAGACACACACACACACAAACACACATACACATACACACACACACTCACACCATACAGACACACACCACACACACACACCATACAGACACACACACACACACACCATACAGACACACACACACACACACACACCATACAGACACACACACACACACACACACCACACACACACACCATACAGACACACACCACACACACACACACCATACAGACACACACACACACACACACACACACACACACACACCACACACACACACCATACAGACACAGACACACACACACACACACACACACACACACACACACACCATACAGACACACACCACACACACACACACCACACAGACACAGACACACACACACACACACACACACACACACCACACAGACACAGACACACACACACACCACACCAACACACATTAGCATACACACACACATACACACACACCAGACACACACACACACACAGCACACACACTCACACACACCACACACCACACACACACACACAAACACCAAACACACACACACACATCCCACATTATTAGTATTATTAGTATTAATAGTGTGGAGGCTGTACCTGCGCTCATTCGCTAATGAACTCAGCTCATTATAGTATATATTATTAGTATTATTAGTATTAATAGCGTGGAGGCTGTACCTGCACCTCATTCACTAATGAACTCAGCTCATTATAGTATATATTATTAGTATTATTAGTATTAATAGCGTGGAGGCTGTATCTCACCATGGCGTCAGTGCTGGAGGAGTTTGCGGAGCTTCTCAGAGCAGGTGATGAGGAGTTGAACTTTCCTAGCAGAAAGTGCTGAGGAGAAGAAGCTGATGCACATTTATAAGGCTTATGGCTCCTCCCAGTTTAAAATAATTAATTTTCATGCTTATATATTCAGGTCCTTGAAGCTAGTGTCAGTTTGCTGTTTTACAGCAGGAAATTATTCACACTCTTTCTGAGAACTGTTAAACTATATTAGTGTTCTAATGTCATATAAGCAGCGTTACTTTGAGTTTCAGTGAAAGTATCCTTACATTTAAAAACAGTTAATGATAGATGTGGTGCTTTAGTTCCAGTTGTGGTTCTCATAAGTTCACTTCATCCAACCCTACTATACACACAATAATTACTACTAAAAACTAGAAAATTTAATTTCCTGAAGAAATTACAGAGTGATTGCACAGCTCAAGCAGTTCCTAGGTTGTTGCTAGGGTTCTGCCAATTTTTTAATGTGGTTACTAAGTGTTTGCTCTTGTATCCCAGATTGTTGCTAGGGTGTTGGTTGGTGGTTCCTTTGGTATGTTAAACCTTGCACAAAATGAGTACTGTAGTGGATGCGTGTTGGGTGTGCTAGAAATGAGCAGGTGTGAAGACCTGAGCGACTTTGACAAGGACCAAATTGTTATGGCCAGACACCTGGGTCAGAGAGTCTTTCAACCAGCGAAGTTTGTGATGACCTAGATGTGCGATGGGGACTACCACCAGGATGCATTGTGTGAAGAAGAGAAGCTTGTGGAGGTAGAGTAATGCTCTGGGCAGTGTTTGGAAACCTACATGTCAATTTGACAAGTGTTACCTTCGTAAATATTAGTGCAGACCAGGTACACCTCTTCATGGCGATGGCATTCCACGATGGTGGTTGCCACTTTCAGCAACATAATCTGTCCTGCCACTCTGCACACATTGTTCAGGAATGATATGAGGAACATGACAGTTCAAGGTGTTACTCTAGTCTCCAAATTCCCAGATCTTAATTTGATTGAGCATTTGTAACAGGTCAGACCTGTGGCTCCACTGCACAACTTACAGGACTTGTTGGTGCTAGATACCATAAGGCACCTTCAGAGGTCTTGTAGAGTCCATGGGTCAGATCTGTTTGGGCAGCACGCAGAAGACTAACAACATATTAGGCAGGAGATCATTCTATTTTACCTCATAAGTTTCTACTTGAGTTTGCACACTGATGAAGATCAACGGTCTAGTTCACCAGACAGCTCTTTCCCACAGGTCACGCACAACACAATGTATTCCGTCAGGCCATTTGTATGTTTTGAATGCTATCTTAAACCACTCTCTGATTATAATGGAAATTATGGATGCATTTCCATAAGTCAACCACACAGATCCACAACATATGAGTCATTTTCTTGTGGTTGATTTTTGCTTCATGAATGCTTTGTTGGTCTATGACTGGAAGCTTGCCTATACGAACAGCTTTGTCCTTGAATCATTCTTAACTACAGTTCATTTGCTTTTGTATCTTAGCCAATCAGTCTGTTCATGCTTCATTTTGAAAGCAGTTTCTCAATGTAGTACTTCTGCAGTGTTTCAAGCAGCAGTGTTTCATCTTTCTGCTAACTTGTTTCTCCGAAAAACATTGACTCAAATAAACTTCATTCACACAGGCATCCTGTTGACTCTTACTTGTTTCAGTGCTTTATCTTTCAAGGTATCCTTCAACTTCAAGAACAGTCATAAAATTTGAACATACTGTGACATCTTGGCAAAGAAGAGATGCGGACGTAGCACTTTAAGCACATACTCAGCACTCCCAAATGCAGTAGGGTAGCAAGCCGGTCACTTATGGTGTTCTTGCTGCCGCCTCTTTCATTGTCCTCCCACTAGACTCCATTCCCAGTCTTTGTCTTGCTGTCTTGTCCGCTGTCTTTGCCACCTGACCTGACGCTGCTTCTCCCTTTGAAGTCTTTGGCCAGGTTCATTCCTCTTCACCACACCTGTTTGAGTTTGTAGTAGTTCCATTCTCCTTCTGACAACTGCGGGGTGCTATCCCACTTCTGACACCAAATGTGACGTCTTAGAAAAGAACAACATGTGAGAAACAGCACTTTAAGTAATTGCTCTTTATTGAACATGGCAGCAGTGAAGGACCACCGCCCAGCGCTCCCAAATGCAGAGGGGAAGCAGGAAGGTCACTTCAGGCCATGTCATTTCATTTTATGTTAGACTCACAGACCCACCTAACTCCCCCACAGCCCAACACAAGATCACACAAGCAATGCACACATCTTAAACTAGCAGCCACAACAATTTAGAGTCAAAGTTTTTCACTTACCATGGCATGTGGCTCTGCATACGGCCTAAGTCTAACTGTGCTTCACCTAAACAATTCATAGCAGCTGTAGCTAAAACACAGTCAACTGATGACTGAATAAACATTCAGTTAACATTTCAGTAGCATTTTATCTGATCCTTACAGTAAAGATTCAAACTTCAAGTCTGTAATTGAATATTTCTGAAAGAGCCTAGTTAGCCTGTTAGCTGTTAACTACTAGCCTGTTAGCAGGTCAATCAACTTTAACATGTTTTGTTCATGAAATAATTGTGGTACATGTGAAATATAGCATATTATAGATAGTTATATATAGTTATAGATTATTGTGTAGGTAGTAGATAGTAGCAGTGAACATTAACATCAAAGGATGTAAGTAAGGCTTAATCAGAGACAAATACAACTGGTTACCTAAGTAGCTAACAGGCTACTATGAACATTTCAGTCTGTGGAAAACTGGTAATGACGAGCGTCTTGCTAGAGCAAAACCCTTATTGTTGGTAGGTTTTTATTCACATGAGTAAGAAATAAACTTTTAGCAGTTCTAACCTGCATCTAATGTACTGCTCCACCTCTTACACAACACATCTGCATTTGATCTAGCCAAACAGGGCCTTCTAAAGAAGTTCATTAGCTGGAACAAGAGTGGGAGGTTTGGATTGGAACTGTACTTTTTGCTCGAGGATAGATCTCCAGGAACTGGTAGGTGACCACTGTTCTGGAATATGGCTAATTCAGTGGGCAGAATTCCTAAGTACTAAACTAAGGAGGTCTTTCAGACTCACCGGTATTCTTCAGTTTTTAAGAGTGACCCTTACATCATTACTTTTGAAGACAGTCAAAGAACAAGGAAAGTCTTTACTGGATATTTACCATAGAATGAGGGCTTAAACTACAAAATACTGAATTATTTTGGGAACACAGATTGGTTGAGATGAAAAAAGCCTTAGGCACCAATAAAATGTCCTCATGGAAACTTCAAATTGCTTGTGATAAGCATTAGCTGTGAGCTGTTTAGTTAGTCTTAGCAGCGGTACAGCAGCCTCAGCAGCTTTACTCCCTGTACAATCCAACCTGAACACAACTTACTTTTCTTAACACAATAGTCACCAACATGATTCTCATATTTACATGCACAAAACACAGCTCTCTTCACACTGGAACTGTATTTAGTTCTCAGTTTTCTTCATTTGCATCATTCTAATCGTAACTGATGTCTCTTTTCATGTCTTCTTTCTGTAATACGGTTGTCTGGACTTTTCATATGGAAAACTTACTACACCAGCTAACAATCATAGGATATCAGAGCCATTAATTTGAATAACTCAGAGAAACTGACAATTCTGGTATGACCGCTCTTTGTTTTGGACGCTATCTTAAACCACACATCTGCATGGTTTCTAACTGAAGTGATGCAATCTTTTACACTGGAAGGCAATAACGGAATGGAATTACATGGTCTGACTACAATGTAAATTTTAGGATGTATTTCCATAACACTCCTCTACACAGACATTCAACCTTCCATTATTCTGGAGCTGGGCAGCCAGGTCGCATTAAGTCCCAGAGACATCACTAGAGTGAGGCAGACACCCACCAACTAGCCAACTTCACTGTAGGTAAGTCATTATAAATACATTTTACATTAAACAATGTGAAATTAATAACATTTAAACATCACTTCCTTTAGTTCTGGCTGCACTGGAGCACCTCTCTGAAAGAGCCAAGGCTATAGGTCAGATAGTTTACTTATTAGATGTAGTTTAGATGTGATATTTATTTAGTTAAACAATGACATTTCAAGTTAGTGAGTTAAATTGTAGGGCTTAGTGTGGTTGCAGTGTGTGTGGTCTGTTATTCTGTGTATGCTGTGTGAGTTTTTTTCTGCTTATCGTGAGCATCAGGTAAAACAAAATTGCAGAACATTCCTCCTGTTAGAGCTTCTGCATTTTTATGTATTTGTGTAAACTGCAGTATAAAATCTGTAAGACGTCCAGCAGCAGGGGTGCCAGACAAAACCTGCTAATTAACGATGAAAGCTCTCAAAGATGATAAATATCTGTAAAATCTGTAAAACTGTTATGAAATTTCTTAGAAAGGCTGCCCTCTACAGTAATTCAGCAGTTTCACTATAGTTCAACTACCGACGTACAGTATTTTCCATCATAATAACAGTAACAACCTCTAAAATAATCAGTATAAAGGTGATTTTGTTTTGGTTTACACTCTGTTTCTGTTGATTGCTCCGACTCTTGGTCATAATATTCCCTCTTTATGTCTGCTGCTGCTTTTCTGTGTTGAGTATGTTATGTTCCAAAATGTGCAGGTCTGTGATTGGATATAGGAGTGTAAAAGTGGATGCCTAGCCACTTCCAAAGGAGACATCCAGGGCTCTTTCCCATCTGACGTGACCTGACATACACCTGTCCAGACCAGGCCGGCACTCTTCACTTCACTTCACTTGCTTTGATAGACTTTGTGAAATTCAGTGCACTTTGGGAAAAGCTGGGGACAAGATCTGTTTTGTTTTATCCTGGTTGTAAGTTGGGAAGTACAGTGGCTTTTAGTTTTTCTGTTTCATTTAGTTTTTTCAGGTTTAGTTTTTAAAGTTTTTAAAACTGGTAACACTTTAATCGCTAAGTTTAATAAATCATGAACTGTCCATTAAAATATGTGAACAAATCATTAGTTCATCAGTTTGGAAATGGACAAATGTTTGTAAATAACAGTTCATGTAGTTGTTGGTGTGTGTATTCATGTTTAGAATTGCTGTACATGTTGTTCTGTTCATTTACAACAAACCCTATTATTATTAACTAATGAGTACAACATCAGTTCATGTGTACAAATCACTACAGTGAAATACTCAAATGTATAACTTTCTAATAGTGACATAATGCATGTATGTAATGTCCAATATGTCTATATGATAATAAAATATCTTATGACTAAGTAATTACAGAACTAATGAGTGAAATTATAACTCCTCTTAACAGATGCGTCTAAAATCCGTATCCTTTCATTACCGCTTTTTTGCAGTAGCTAAAGTGGAAACTGTTCATAATTAGTTCATGTTTCTAAATTAAAAGTGAGAAGTGCCTGTCATGTGACTAAATGAAGTCTAGGCAACGTGCTGTTGAAGTTTCTGTACTCATTTGGTGATATTTGATTTTTAGAGTTTATTACATCACGCTGCTCTAACTCACATCAAAGGCATTTCTCCAGTATGTATTTGGGTGACAGTGTGATTTGGAAATCAGGCGCACTTTAGATCCCTCTATGGGAAATGTGTCAAGACATGAAATGTGCTACTCAAGACAGGAAGTTATCTGATTACTTAGCCACAAGATATTTTATTATCATATATACATACTGGACGAAATATAAAGCTTATGGTGTCACTACTAGAAAGTTATGCATTTTAGTTATTTGTTGCAGTAATTTGTGTACATGAAGTAACACTGAACAACTTAGTGAAAGGGTTTAAGATGAATGAGCAGCAGGTACAGCATTTGTACTATTTGAACTAATGATTTGTTTACAGTTATTAATGGTCAGTTCATGTTTTATTAAACTTAATTAATATAAAGTGTTACCAGTTGTTTTCTTTATTGTTTTTGCATATGTTCATCCCAGAAGCTACACCTTCCCAAAGACTGTTATCTTGTCTTTGAGGTGTTTTTATGAAAATATAAATAGACTTGAGCTGGTTTTGGCATTTGTCTGGCATTTGGTCTGGCGGCAGGTCTGGGAAGGAAGCCCGCTCACATGTTCTGTTACAGCCTGACCTCAAGCCAATTCTCAACTGAGCCACGTCAAAGGCTTCTATAAAAGCTTTGGTCAGTCACACATTTGAAGGCCCACAGCGGAAAGATAACAGAATCTATGTATCAGGAAGACATAACACCCTTTCAAATGGAACAGCCGTCTTAGCTGGATTTTCACATCATAGTGCGCGATTTGAGAGCGTCAAAGACGGACAGATAAACATGCAGGAATCATGAATGATGTTAAAATGTGATAAACTTCAATCCACATCATTTCAGCAGTGTTCTTGCAGTCAATTGTTGGTCATTAAGGTTCAAAGAGGCTCCGCCACCCACAATACAACATAGTAGCACAGTAATAATTCAGAAGTTGTTAGGGGGCCCCCTGATGGCCATGTGGCTCTAAGCAGGGGCTCATGTGGCTTAATAGACACAGCCAGCACTGTTTAGAAGAACGAAATCAATATTTCTCATCATGATCAGCCAAATAATAATAAACTAATTATGATAAGAATCAAAACTCCAGAGTAAATCATCTTCACTGCTTCACAGATCTGAATAAAACAGTGGATCTACATTAATGTGATCAGTTGTTAGTGTTTCTGAGGTCACTGTGCTGCTGGGTTTGGATGAGCTGACCATCATAGAGCTCACAGACATTAGATACTGACCTTTAAAGCAGTGTTCTACTGGTCTCTAGTGGTCAGAGATGTGACCTGCAGTTAATGGTTGGTAAAATTGTTTTTTGGAGGGTTGGAAGTTGTCAGGCAGGAAGTTATCTACCTGTTTTTGAGTTTGGACCAAAATTTCAGGCCAGGTTTAAACTCTACTCAGCATCAGTCCTGGGTCCAAAAACAGCTGCTAAACAAACTGAACTCTCAGTGAAAATAATAACAGATACAGTGTTTTGTTTACAGTTAAAAGGTGATGCATTAAGCTTAATCTCAGCTTCACTGTCCACACGACTGATCTTGTGTGTAAAGTGGATGCTGGCCTGTGCAGTGGTCAGCTAAACATGCTGTGTTTAGGCCGGAGAGGAAGACGACATTCAAAAGAGAAGAGAAAACTTTTAGCCTCTGTGGGTTAAATCAGTAGATGAGCTAATGCTAATGCTAACAGTAACAGAATAACTGAAGACACTGTTCTGACAGTTTATTAGGTACACCTTCTGCCTCTTACTGGTCATTTTATCTTCTGCACCAACTAAACTCTGAACCTACATACCAGGTTAGAAACCTTGCTGGACTAAACATGGACACACACACACACACACACGCACACACACACACACACACACACAAACACATACACACACACACACACACACACACACTCACACACACACACACACACACACCTACACACACACACACACACACACACACACACACACACACTCACACACACACACACACACTCACACTCACACACACAGGAAAGAGCCAGATAGAATCCCAGATCAATGCAGTTTGCTGAGTTCATTTATTGATAATGATCAGTGATCAGAGACCAATGAGAGCAGGAAGAAGAGCAGAAGAGTGACTCTCTCTCAGTGAGTGAGCGACAGAGTTTAAGCACAGCAGGATTTCACACACAGTGATCATCCATCAGATTGTGAACTTTAGTTCAGGCAGTTTGGATCTGCTGTGGCTCCATTGAAGCAAAGCTGACACGTGTAACGGTTATTAGCACGGTAACAGCGGTAAAGAAACTTGCCAACATTGCTATTTCCTTCTATTTTTTTAAAGTAGCTCTCCAGATTAGGGTTCTCTTTATCTTTATCAAATATCTTGTTGTAGACGAAAGCTTTTGGACCTTTATGGTCTCTAAGGCCGTCAAGGGCAGTAAGGATGTTACGGGGTCTTGTCTCGTTTAAGCAGGTTCCTGTACAGGGGGAGTTGTAGGTGTAGAAGATCACACAGCCCTGTGGGTCTCTGTTCAGGAGGTCCTGCATGAGTGGATCATTGGGAGGAACCCTCTAATGGATTAGATTAATCAGCAGGAGGTACTCAGAGTGGAAGTTGGGATGTTTCCCTGTTTTGCGGTTAACAGGGCTCTTGGTATCTGGTAATGGCTTTGCACCAATCAGCTGAGTCCCACTGTATACCTTGTTAACACCATTCATGACATTTTTCACATTATCAGGCATATCATTCATCAGGACATTCTTAAAGTCCTCTAGGTTGAAGTTCTCAGTACAGTACTTAGCTGGGACGTTGATGGCCACTGCATACTGTCCACCTGGATTGTACCTAAACACACAAAGAACCGGTCAAACACTTCATGACTTTATGTATAAATACACACTGATACTGATTAATCAGAGCTTAATTCCAGTATATGTGAGATTTTGTTTATACAAACTCTGCTAGAATCAAACCCCAAGGTTCACCACAAACTCCTTTAGTGCTATTTCGGGTTGACTCAACATGTACGTGCAGGTGTTGTTCAGTGTCAGCTTACACTTCCTCAATGTATCTGATGATGTGAGCCAGACTGTTCTGATTCACCAGCTGAACTTCAGTTCCTCTCAGACAGAGAGAGAGAAGACAGAGCAGGACCACTCTCAGAGCTCCACTGAGAACCTGCACACACACACACACACACACACACACACACATTATACACACACACACACACACACCACACACACACACACACACACACACACACACACCACAGACACACACACACACCACACACACACACGTTAATGTGTGTTAATTAATGAACTCAGCTCATTATAGTATATATTATTAGTATTATTAGTATTAATAGCGTGGAGGCTGTACCTGCGCCTCATTCGCTAATGAACTCAGCTCATTATAGTATATATTATTAGTATTATTAGTATTAATAGTGTGGAGGCTGTACCTGCACCTCATTCGCTAATGAACTCAGCTCATTATAGTATATATTATTAGTATTATTAGTATTAATAGTGTGATCAGAGGCTGTTTCTTACCATGGCTGAAGAAGTCAGAGTGCAGATGATGAAGAGCTGAAAGTGCTGCAGAGGAGTACCTGTTGCTGATTTATATAGGTTTTGACTCCGCCCTCTTTGAGTAAAGATTATAATTCTCTGTTATCTGATTGGTTGAGATGTCTTTAGTCAGTTTGAGGCTGTTACACAGCAGGAATATATTTAGAAGAAGCAGCCTGGACATTTCTAGAAATATCTCAGAATATTAGCACTGAATAATGTAATAACTCCACATAATTCAATAACAGAAATGTTATTAAAACTCATAATGAACTGCTGATAATGTCATCAAATCGGCCCTACTTTACATTAAGTACGTAACCATGTAATTACATATTAACAATGTGTGCAAGTAACTATGCGTGGTATATTCACTGTTACAGGTGGATTACACACACGGCTCATATGTCTCAGTTTATTACTGTAATATATTGTATTGCATTATGGGGTGAATTTTAATGTTTCTGATTGTAACAGGAGGTGTAATTACATGAGTAAAAACTGAAGTTTAAACATGTGTGTTTACATAAACTGTAACAGTGCATACATCACCATAAGTTACCTTGTTTTTTTAATGTGTACACACAGTGTACTACACAGTTATTAGATACAAAATAAAGTGGGACCTTAAAATTCTCATCCAGGAACATCAAATTTTTATTGTGCATAATGTAGTAAAGTATTACTATTACTAGTTTTATCTATGCGGCTTTTTCATATGGAGCATGAAGATTATAAACTCGACAGGTTTTTTTAAGAACAATAACAGAAATACTGAAGGAACAGAGAATAAAAATTGATAAGCTTATACACATAGCCTTCAGAAAATAAAGACATTTCCATATTTATATGAGATAGATGTGGACTTCTGTGGTGATTGTGAACTGCAGTCCATTGTGTTTTCACTGATAATACTCCACTGTCATTCCACAGGAGTAACAATGTTGAGATGTTTCTTTAGAGGGTTGTTGTGATTCCTTTGAAATAACCAGACCTCAGTCACTCACTGGACTTTTGTATTAGTGTCATCACAATCAACAATAATAATAAACCATAAAATATATCTGCTTTTCTGTTATTGGTTTATCAATTTGACTTTAACCAATCAGGTCACTGATGCTCGGCTAAAAATATGCTCTGTGATCCATGAACCAAAATCAAATGCATCTTTTCACTATTATTTTATAGCTCGTCTCTCATTTTTAACAGCAGCTGATGCGATATGTGAGCAAATGAGAGTCTCTAAAGAAAATGATATTGTGACATGATAGTGTTGTGGTAGTGATGTGGTAGTGACAATAGTGTTTGGAAGTGTCGTGGTAGTGATGTGGTAGTGATATAGTAGTGACAAAGTACTGCCAGGATATTGAAGTGGTAGTGACAAAAGTGACATGGTAATGTAGTGGTAGTGACATGTTAGTGACATGGCAGTGTTGTGGTAGTGACATGGCAGTGATGTGATAGTGACATGTTAGTGATGTAGTGACGCGGTAGTAATGTGGTAGTGACATGATAGTGTTGTCACAGTGACATGGCAGTGAAGTGGTAGTGCAGTGTCAGGGACATAGTAGCAGGAAATTGTTAATCTTATCACAAATTTCAGACAAGTCCTAAATAACAATATCTCTGACAGTGTATCTTCTGGATTTTGAACATTTCACAGTTCTGCATATTCTGTGATCCCACTTCAACTGTCTCCGATTACAGTGTAGTCACACATTAATAATGCTCGCAACAACAGTGTAATTACTGCTGATGTATTCACTCTTGCAGATGAAATATAGCAGTACAGTGTAACGTAAACACACGTGGCCGAACTTCAGTTTTTACTCTCGTAATTACAAAAGTTATAACATTTCATAAAACATATTTTCTCTCATGCAGTTACATGTGTAATAGGCTAGTTGTAGTGCACTTGTGTTGTTACATGATAAACTAGCTGAAGTTCTGGCTTTAAACCGTTCTGCACTGTGTAAATACTGTCACATTACAGAATATATTTGAGTTTGATTCTTGGCTCCTTGGTTGTTTTTTCTCAAAGGCTGAGCTTTCACTGCTCTCTTTAAAGTCAGAGAAAGAAAGATCTGATGAATATGTATAGCTGGATGTGAAATTCCCTCTGAAAACTGTGTGTTCAATGAAACAAGCATTTACAGAATAAAACATTTACCTGTTTAATAAACATAAAGTACAGGTTTAAGAATATGAATGAGTAAAAATACAGGCCTATAATGGAGGTGTAGAGAAATGAAGATAAAGCAGTTGAGGGGTGTGGAGGAAATGAGCATCTTTACTGTGGTTGTATTCACAGCTCTCTCAGCTCGGCTTCTTCCTGATCTCTTGTTTAGATAAGCAACGTCTTTAAACCACCAGTAAACCCACAACATTCAGCTCTGAAACACAGAGACCTGCTTTAACCCTTAGAGGTCACAGTTATCTCCAGTGATATGCAGATCATGGTGTGGTTGTATATGGACTATTTCTGACTCGTAGCTCATTTTAACAAGTGGAGAAATTGTGTGGAAAGTGCGGAGTGTAAACTTTCAGTATAAACTAAATTAGTGCTTCTAAGTAGAAGAAGAGATACTAAATTTTATTTTGAATATGATGAAATGTTATTGTTGTGTACAGTCCTGTTTTGAGGAAATAATATTTTGCCACGTTTTTATCATTTTCTGTCATGTTTTGAACAGAAATAGTCAGAAGTGCAGCTCTGATCTGTCCATACAGCATGCAAATCAAAGTTCTTTTTAAGGTTAACCCGTTTTCCTATTTTGACACCCTGATGAAATTAGCTGTTAGCTGCAGTACAAAGCTAGTTGTAAATTAGCCACCAGTGTTTAGTGGTATAATACAGTTTTACTCAAAAAACAAAAAGATGTACCAACTGTTGCAAAATGCCATTAGTGCTGTTTGACTGGTTATTTTTCATGATGAACACATTATGTAAAGTGTCTCTTTATCCCTGTTTAATCTGCAAGATTTCCAGCTCTGTGGTGAAACGTCTGTGACAGGTCAGAGTTACTGAGGGAAAATCTCTTTAGCCAATACTAGAGGGGAACCCAAGCCCACCCACAAGCTACTCCAGATGTGATGAAAACAGTTGCCAGTTGTCAGAAGTTGGTGTGGGGTTCTCACAGAGTCAAAATCCTCCCTTGTGAAACTGTGAACTGTTTAAAGTTCAAATGTTTATTCCACTGTATTTTAGTTAGGCCTCCATCTTGGCCAATAAGAGGTACAAGGTACCTAATAAACTGGCAGCTCAGTGCCTGTCAGTTTAGTGTCTTATTGTACTTTGCTGACATTACTACCAAACATGAGGGCCTTAACACAACTGAGAAGCCTGCAGTAGTGCGGCTAGGCTAAACATGCTAGCTGTAGTTGGTAAAGACATTCTTCTGCTCTCAGTGCTGCCTCAACAAGCCAACATATATACACATCATCCACTGAGTAGAAAACCATTTACCAGGTGTAGAAAAACAATGACTGACCATCACCTGATGTTAAACTGTTAGCACTAGCATTAGCACACAGTGGCTAAAATTCCCTTTGCTTTTGAATGAGTAAGCCAGAAAATCACGTTAATAAATTTGCTTCTCTGAAAAACACAAGAAGTACATTTTCAATACTTCTACGTAGGCAACATAACTGCACCATAATGCATTGAAATCATATTTGTTAGCTGTACTGACTCCACACACCCTGTATTGACCCAACACACCCTGTACTGACCCAACACACCCTGTCTTGACTCCAATTTTTTATTATGTAAAGGTGCAAATATGTGCCTTTCCCCTGGGAAAAACTTATTTAAGGTGCTGAGCTGGAACTTAAAACTGCTGTTGTACCTTTGAGGGAACATTTCTATTGTTTGTACCTTAATGAATAAAAATGTACCTGCACAGAACTTTGACAGCGTTTTACTGCTATTTCCATGAGGTTGAGCTACACTTCGCTGAAACTGATGTTAAAGAATGTCCATATTAAAGATAATGTAGTTCTGCTTTTTCCCTTTTCTAGATTTTACAACCCCATTTCCAAAAAAGTTGGGATGCTGTGAAAAATGTAAATAACAACAAAATTCAATGATGTGCAAATCATTTAAGCCCTATATTTCATTGAAAATTATTCAATGACAACATATCAAAGTTAAAACTGAGAAATGTTATTGTTTTTTGAAAAATATATGCCCTCTTGAATTTGATGCCAACAACACATTCCAAAAAGTTGAGATAGGGGCAACAAAAGGCTGGTAAAGTTGTATAATGCTAAAAACACCTGGTGGTTGATTAGCAACAGGTAAGTAACATGATTGGGTACAAAAAGAGCATCTCAGAGAGGCTGAGTCTTTCAGAAGTAAAGATGAGGAGGGGTTCACCACTCTGTGAAAGACTGCGCAATCAAATAGTGCAACAATTCAAGAAAAACATTTCTTAATGTAAAATAGCAAAGAACATTTGCTTTTCATCTTCTACGGTATAGAATAACATTAAAAGATTCAGAGAATCTGGAGAAATCTCTGTATGTAAGGGACAAGGCCAAAAACCAGTATTTGCTGGCCGTGATCTTTGGGCCCTCAGGTGGCACTGCATTAAAAACAGACCTGATTCTGCAGTGGAAATCACTGCATGGGCTCAGAAACACTTCTGAATACCACTGTCTGTGAAAACAGTTCATCACTGCATCCACAAATGCTAATTAAAACTCTTAAGCCCAGAAGAAACCAAATATAAACAGGATCCAGAAATGCTGCCACCTTCTCTGGGCCTGAGCTCATTTAAAATGGACTGAGGGGAAGTGGAAAAGTGTCCTGTGTTCTGAATCAACATTTGAAATTGTTTTTTTAAATCATGGACACTGTGTCCTCCAGGCTAAAGACCACTCAGCCTGTTATCAGTGCACAGTTCAAAAAACAATAAAATTTCTCAGTTTCAACATTTGATTTGCTGTCTTTGTACTATTTTCAATGAAATATAGGGTTTAAATGATTTGCGCATCATTGAATTTTGTTTTTATTTACATATTGTACAGCGTCCCAACTCCTACACCAACATATTCTACACCCATTTTAAAACCTCTCATATTCTCACCTTGCTCTGTGTTATTGTTTGCTGTCTGGTGCGAACCAGAGGAGGATGGATTTTGAGTCTTGGTTCCTCTGAAGGTCCACTGTCAGTAGGTACTCACTGCTGCTGACAGGGAGCAACTCTCAAGCCTTGCTCTTTCAGAGATGCTCTGAACCAGTCATAAGGCCGTAATGACTTGGTCATTGTCAAAGTCTTTCAGGTCTTCACGCCTGCACATTTCTCCATCATCCACCACATCCACTACAAGAACCATCTGTTCACTTACCGTCTAATCTACCTCAGACCTTCACATGTGCTGCTGTTACAAGCCAATCAACATCATTTACCTATCTGTGATGCTCACTAAGTTTTGGCTCATCAGTTTACATGATCTTACCAGCTTCACCTGAATCTAGAAATTAAACTGTTTATGAAGTACCTGAAAAAGATTTTTCAGTAGATTCATTCTTTTTGCTTCACATCATGTGCAGCATGACAGGCCCAGTACAGATGGCAACCAATAGCATCTCCTGTGAAACCGCAAGTTAATTTTCCAACACAAACTTTTCACACATGAAGTTCTCACATTTCTCACTTTGTCGCAGGAAGTATGAGCATGAGTGCTCTCCCATACCATCATGGATGCTGGCTTTTCAACTGTGCACTGATATCAAGATGGGTAGTTTTTAACCCAGAGGACGCAGTGTCTATAATTTCCAAAAAAAATTTCAAATTTTGATTCGTCAGACCACAGAACACTGTTCCACTTCACCTCAGTCCATCTTTAAGTTCAGGCTCAGAGAAGGCGGCGGTGTTTCTGGATCCTGTTTATATATGTTTTCTTTTTTGCATGGTAGAGTTTTAACCTGCATTTGTGGATGCAGTGATGAACTGTTTTCACAGACAGTGGTATTCAGAATTGTTTCTGAGCCCATGCAGTGATTTCCACTGCAGAATCAGGTCTGTTTTTAATGCAGTGCCACCTGAGGGCCCAGAGATCACGGCCAGCAAATACTGGTTTTTGGCCTTGTCCCTTACATACAGAGATTTCTCCAGATTCTCTGAATCTTTTAATGTTATTCTATACCGTAGATGATGAAAAGCAAACGTTCTTTGCTATTTTACATTAAGAAATGTTTTTCTTGAATTGTTGCACTATTTGATTGCCCAGTCTTTCACAGAGTGGTGAACCCCTCCTCATCTTTACTTCTGAAAGACTCAGCCTCTCTGAGATGCTCTTTTATACCCTATAATTATTTTTATACAATTATGTTATTGCCCTGTTGTCAATGAACCATTTTTTTAGCATTATACAACTTTATCAGCCTTTTGTTGCCCCTGTCCCAATTTTTTTTTTTAAACGTGTTGCTTGCATCAAATTCAAAATGGGCAAATATTTTTGTAAAAAACAATAAAATTATGTCAAAAAGTGAAAAATGTCAAAAATGGAGATACAAGGTTTTCTTCCGACAACAGCGATATGTAACATATTTGTGTTTGTAAATCACCAGAAATGGTTCCTGTGGTTAAATTTAGGCAGTTTTCTTGTCTAACGCCACCTGGCAGGGCTGCATTTGTAACTCATTAGGTGGAGCTAACATTAGCTAGTGGGCTAGCTGTGTCTACAAGCTGGCTCTTCAGTGCAGGAGAGCGCTCAGTTTAAAATACAGGCTGTTCACTGTTCAGGGGTGCTTTTTGTCTATAAATAGTTCGTTGAAGTGATTCTGTGACATTTACAGAACCAGAGAGGTGCTGGCTGAGGGAAGAAAACTGCACTAAATGGCTGGAGGCAGCTCAGTTTTCCAGCGCATGTGGGGAAAAACGCAGCGCTACAGACTGACGACGTCTCAGAGCGATAAGAAATTCTGTAACTTACTGGACGATATAAAAGTTCTGAAGTAAAATGTTTGTCTACATAAACATGGAAAATGCACATTGTTGCCTGCTCTGTTTGTCTTGCATTGCTGTGCTTATCACAGTCTCATCAGTGTTGGTGAATGTTGATAAAATTTCAGAAAAGGAGCAGATTAATCAGACGAGGATGCATAAAATAAAACACATAGCCAGTTTAGTTGATTATGTGCGATTATTTTTCCTGGGTGCTTTTTGTACAAAACGAGCAGTTTTGTTCTTTGTTCAATAGAAAAGCAGGTCCTTTAAGATGGAGGACAGTGAGTGAATTAAAATGATTCACAAACTAGCGGCCATGATTATCTATCATATTGGGCCACGTGTTTATAATGGCAGATCTGACTCCTTATAGCAGTCTGTTCTTCATACACACAGCTGCTGCAAAATCAGCAAAATCAGAATCCATCCTAATACACCGAGGTGATCCACCTCTACAGTCAGAGGTGAGTGGAAGCTAATGAGAGCCTGTCAGTAAACAGATACGATGGTTCTGTAGAGTGTCCAGAATGCGATGTCTGCTAAGGTTTCTTTTTTTGTGCTGCTGAATTTCTTGTACTGTCCTGTGGGGGACAGATGACTGACAAAGACATGCTACAGCAAGTCTCAGGCCTCATCCACTCACATTGGGATATTTTTTAAAAAGTATTTTTTTCCATGCATTTTCAAAAAAAAAACAAAAAAACCCCTTTATATCCCCATGACACTGCAAAAACAACTTGAAAATGCTCACATGAGCATGCCAGCCCAGTAGATGCGATAATACCCTGTACAATGTGATATCATGCACCTCAAGAAGAACCTTGCACAAAATACAGAGCTAGAAAAAGCAGAGATTTTCTAACAGCGTGACAGCCGTGTTGCAAACACTACAGACTTTGTCCTTCAGGCATCCAGATGTCCGTAATTCAAGACTGCTTAAAAAAAGTGAAAGAAAACACTTGTCATGTGTTTGTTTGTGTTGTCATGGCTATGACACTGACTCTGAAACATCCACTTAATCCTGATGAGTTTTTCTAGATTTTAACTCTATTTGAATGATGGAGTTTATGAATCTGACTTTGGTTAAAGATCATTAAGTCTCATCTCTTTAGAATCAATGAGATATTTTTAATATTTGCAGTCAAGGTAACACACCATTTACAATGAACACAACACATTCTGGTGCTAAATTCAATTATAAACATTTATCAACTCCCAAAACACCCCAAAGTGCAGAGCACACAGAACAAACCTGTGGCCAGTCACAGTTCAGACAGAGTTCTTCAGACTTAAATGAAAACAGCTACAGACATGAGCAAGTTAAGAGTTTTCAAAAATATCCACCCTGGAGAGGGTTTTAAAAACTTCCGTTTACTGTGAGCAAAATAGCTGTTTTTCTGTTAACGGGAGGCCAAAATTCAAAGAAAAACTATGTTCAATGTCCTGATATATCTGTGTGGACAGAGCCTCACACTGTATCCTAACAGCAGGTGAGCATTCAAATGTACATTCCTTTCCAAAAAAATAGTCCAAGCTCAAAATGGCAAAATATTAAACTTTTAGTGGTCTTAAAAGCAAATAAGTAGTCAGTAAATGAGCAAGAATTAAACAAATAGATGCGATATTTTAGTGTGGGAGAGCTTTTCCTTTGATTTCTTTAAAGGTTGATGTTTTGTGTGTGAATTTGCAGACAGTCTTTTACAGAAAGAAGAGTCAGTATTGATCCACTCAGCATTGACGGCTTCAAACAGCTGAAAAACACTGCCGAGCTAGTTTGTGTTTAATGTGAAGCCAAATATTCTTTATAGCGTTTAAATCTGGACTGATGGTTTGGACCAGCCAGAACCATCAGTAAAGACCACTGGAAATGTCAAGTGCGCATGTGAAATCAAAACGTAAACAAATACTAGATCTACCATCACAAAATAGCTTGAGACTTCAGCTAAAATGGGTGAGTCTACATCTGCAGTCTAACCACAGCATGTTTAGCTCAAAACAAGCGAGTGACGACTTTTTATACAAGTTTCGTCATATGTCAATGTGCCTGTGTAGGTTTCTGTTTAATCTTAATGCATCAACTATTTCCATGAGGTTGAGCTTCGCTTCGCTGAAACTGATGTTGCAGAAAGTCCACATTAAAGATAATTGTTGTAAATGTTGACCAAGTCTGAGGGCAAAACGTCTGACCATCATAACTTGGCCCTTGTCACTTTTCTCCTGCCTCCAGCAGGTCGACTATAAGAACCGATTGCTCACCTTCTGTCTATTATATCCCAAACCTTCACATGTGCCGTTGTTATGAGATACTCAGCGTTATTCACTTCATCTGTGAGTGTCCATGATGTTTGGCTCATTGGTGTATCTCACTAGCTCCACTCTGAATCCTGAACTTGAACTGTTTATTCAGCGACCTCAATAGACTTTTAGAGTGGATTTATTGTTTTTACTTGACATCATAGGTTCAGTACAAATGGCAACAGATAGCATCTCCTGTGAAACCACAGGTAAATTTACTGATAAAAACTTGTCTCACATGAAGTTCTCACTTCTCTCACTTTGTCATAGGATGTATGAAAATGAGTCAGAGATCTATATTCAAATTAACACACAGGTCAAGGATATTTTCCATTACACAGTCAAAATTATTATACGCTTTTTCTGTTGGTGAAAAAGGTCAAAAATTGTAATTAGTTCAAATTGTTCATGGAAGCTGCACTGAAAAGCTGTATTAGAATAAGAGCTACAATCATAGTCATAGTGACATACAGAGTGTGAGCAGCTGAGCTTCAGGGTGGAACTACAGATGGTTCAATGGGTCAAAAAAGTAAGTGGCATTAATCATTTATGGTGTTAACATGTTAGCTTTAAATATATATTGGAATAGGTTATTTAACATGAACACATATTGATATTTTCTGTTTTCATGGCTTTTTGGTGTTTCAGGTCCTCTTGCTATTGTTATGGGTTTCTCTGTACTCTCCTGTGTGTGTATTTCTCTGTCCTCCCTGTCCCTAGGTGGAGCTCTTTCCAGGCTGGAGGCTGCTGTGTGCTGTGTGTGTGTGCCATTTTGTTTGTAGACTACATTTTCTCCTGGCTTTGGGCTAGTTAGGGAGTCAGGGACGTTAACTGTATTTTCTTTTCTTTATGCTCTGGTTGATGTTTAGGGAGGTTAGATTTCGGTTGTGGAGTGCTGGGTTTTGTTTGTTAGTTTAGCCTTTGCCTACCTCTGGAGAGATGGCAGCTTGGTTGACTCTTTGTGAACAAGTATTGGCTTATCAATCCTATCATCTGTCTAAATATATGTAAATAGCCTGAAAGTAGACAGTTGTGTGGTGTGGGTTTCTTTTTGTCTCCTCACTTGCCCCCAGATTTATTACACCCTAGAGCAACAAGTAACATTGGCTCTTGGAGGCTCTAGGCAGCTGCCTACATTTGCCTAATGAATAGACCACCCCAGCGGCCGGTTGCACCTGCTGGACATGAGTTCAAACATAAGCTAGTTGTAACATAAGTGTTTAATAAGTTCAGTTTTATGAAGTTTACATTACTAATCAAAATGGATTTCATCTCAAAAGGTAGTTTTAACATTGAGCTTAGTAGTTGCTAGATATTTATACCTTCCTCTGAGCTGGTGTAATGTTGGTGAAACCAACAGAAATGATATAGACCCTACTGAAACATCCAGACTGAGGCCAGAAATGGCAGATTAAAAAGCTCTTTTTGGTTTTCACACGGAAATATTAAAGAATAAACAGACAGACTGTGTTCAGTTTTATTCAGCTCTATTTGAACACATTGTTGGTTTGTGTACCGGATATTTTTGTAAATCAGCCCAAACTGCTGAAGTCCTTCATGGCAGATGGTTTACAGATTGGCTCTGAACATCGTCATATTAAAGCAGAGTTCAAATTACTGTTACTAGCCGTCACTAGTTAAGACACAACTTAAGGATTTGTGGCACAGCCAAATTTACAAACCCAGTTCCAAAAAAGTTGGATAGCAGATAAAACACAAATAAAACAGAAAGCAGTGATTTATAAATCTACTTTGACCCGTATTTGAATAAAACAGTACAAAGACGAGATATCATAAATTCACTGTTTCTTGTAAAGAATTTCATTCTGAAATTGATGCCTGTAACAGGTTCCTAAAAACTAGGACAGGAGTAGTTTAAGACTAGGAACATTGTGAAATGTTCAGGAAACATCTTGAACATGTGATCCAGTCATGCTTGGATATATATATATATATATATATATATATATATATAGAGAGAGAGAGAGAGAGAGAGAGAGAGAGAGAGCGAGAGCATTGAGGAAAAGCAGAGTCCTTTATTAGAGAGGACGGGTCAAGAACACTTTACAAAAAATGCAAGTCAAAAATCTAAATGTTTAAGAACAACATTCCTCAGCCAGGAACTGCAAGGAATTTCATTATTTCACGTTAAAAAAAAAAAAAAAGTAAGAAAATTCCACATTTAGAAACAGGATCATTTTGTATTACATCCCAACCACAGGCTCAGGTCTAGGAGGAGGGAGGGACAATAACAAGAGGATGGAGGAGCACAATAAAGGGGGTGCAGAGAGCAGTTCAAGACAAGTAGATAACACTAAAGTTTATAACACAGAAGAATAAGTCACACCAACAAGGCAAAGAACAGACAGAACCAAAGAAAAGAAAAATAAACCAAACTTTTCTAAGCTCAGAGTCACACAGCTACCTTACCCAGCCAACAAATGAACTCTCTAGCTGCTACTCTGCACTAAGCTAACAGAACACTCACAGACACTGATGTGTCTTCAGGTTTGGAGAACGTTACCTGCCTGACTGCACTGTGCCAGCTGTAGAGTTTGGTGCAGGAGGGATGATGATATGGGGGTGTTTTTCAGGGGTTGACTGGTTTAATTCAGGTCTAATAAACTCTCTCAGTGAAACAAACTGAGAGATTTCTCATCAATTTCTCAATAATTCTCATCAAATTAAACCTCATAAACACTTCAAATCAGCTTCTGTTCAACTGTTTGCTGTGTTGTTTACATGATCAGCCAAACAATAATGAACTTATTAGGATAATCAACAAAACTCCAGAGTAAATCATCTTCACTGCTTCACTGCTTCACAGATCTGAATAAACAGTGGATCTACATTAATGTGATCAGCTGTTAGTGTTTCTGAGGTCACCGTCCTGCTGGGTTTGGATCAGCTGACCATCATAGAGCTCACAGACATTAGATACTGACCTTTGAAGCAGTGTTCTACTGACTCTAGTGGTCAGAGATGTGAACTGCAGTTAGTGAGTGTTCTCTGCAGTAGAGCAGTGCTGTCCTGAGAGGAATTTCTCTCAGTGTGTGTGTGTGTGTGTGTGTGTGTGTGTGTGTGTGTGTTTGTAAATCATCTTTAGAGGAGTTGATGTCCAGGCATTCTTCAGTGTTGCTGTTTTCTAGAGCCAGAAGACCTCAAAGTCATTTTCTACATGTCTAAACTTCACAGTTAGATCTTCAGTCTCATCTCGATGGTGGACAAAAGCTTTTGACCCTTCATGCAGTTTAATAACTCTGAGCCCAAAGTAAATGCAGCTCTCTTTATTTTTCCAGTTTAAACCAGTTTTCTTACAGGGGGAGTTACTGATGGAGGAAATCAGCCTTTTTCATTGTTCTTCAGTACAGCAGTTCATGGGGGCTGTTGGGCTGTTGGTTTGACCAGCAGAAGGTGCTCAGAGTGGAAGATTGAGTCTCTGGAGTTGCACCAATCAGCCGTTTCCTGAATATGAACTCTGTTACCAACAGTGAGGTTGGTGGATTGGGGTTTAGGGTGTGGCAGTTTTGGGTTGGGGGTTTGACACACACACACACACTCTCTCTCTCTCTCACACACACACAAACACACACAAACACCACACACACACTCACCACACTCACACACACACACACACACACAGACACACACAGGAAAGAGCCAGACTGAATCCCAGATCAATGCAGTTTGCTGAGTTCATTTATTGGTAATGATCAGTGATCAGAGACCAATGAGAGCAGGAAGAAGAGCAGAAGAGTGACTCTCTCTCAGTGAGTGAGCGACAGAGTTTAAGCACAGCAGGATTTCACACACAGTGATCATCCATCAGATTATAAATTTGGGTCCAGGCATTGTTCAGCTGCTCTGCCTCCACTGAAGCAAAGCCGACATGTGTAGTGGGTATTATTGACGTGAGGATTTTGGTTACAGCGGTAGAGAAATCTGTTATTATTGTTTCTCTCTATTTTTCTAAGGTTTTCCTCCAGTTGAGGGTTCCCTTGATCTCTTTCAAATATCTTGTTGTAGACGAAAGCTTTTGGGCCTTGGCGGAGTCTAATCATGTTGAGGGCAGTGAGGATGTTACGGGGTCTTTTCTCGTTTAAGCAGGTTCCTGTACAGGGGGAGTTGTAGGTGTAGAAGATCACACAGCCTTGTGGGTCTCTGTTCAGGAGGTCCTGCATGAGTGGAACATTGGGAGGAACCCCTAATGGATTAGAATTAATCAGCAGAAGGTACTCAGAGTGGAAGAAGGGGTGTCGATTTGTATTTCGGTCAATGTGGTTGGGATCTTCTATGAGCGTTGCACCAATCATCCGTCGCCCATTATAGATTCCATTACGTCTCAAGTTATTTCTCACATTATTTGGCTGATCATCATTAAGAGCCTCCAGAAATGCCTGAAAATCGAAGTGTCCAGTACAGAGATGACTTGGGATGTTGATGGCCACTGCATACTGTCCACCTTTATCTGGACTGTACCTAAACACACAAACAACTGGTCAAACACTTTATTATTCACTGATACTGATTAATCAGAGCTTCTTAATCTTAGAACATTTTACATGATGATTATTTTATATGAACTCTGATTTAATCAAACCCTCAACTTCACCACAAACTCCTTTAATGCTACTTCAGTTTGACTCAGCAGGGACGGTCAGCAGGTGATGGTCAGATTACTTACTGGGTCTGAATGTATTCGATTATTTCAACCAGATTGTCCTCATTCATCAGCTGAACTTCAGCCCCTCTCAGACAGAGAGAGAGAAGACAGAGCAGGACCACTCTCAGAGTTCCACTGAGAACCTGCACACACACACACACACACACACACACCACACACACACACACACACACACACACACCACACACACACCACTTATTAGATGCTTTGCAATGCAGATGTGGATGGTTCTGAATTGATTCACAAATGTGAAAAATCGATTTTCTAAATATTTAATTTATAACGTAATGTTGACGGAACGTAAAAGGTGGAACTTGGAAGCGGGTGGACAGCGCCCGGACAGTCTGTGGCGGCACACAACAAAAAACACAACTGGATGAGTGAGAAATCTGACTGGCTCCCTCTGCATTAAAGCCAGGTTAGGTCAGGAGTCACAACCCAAATGTTAAGAGGAGCCATTTTATCCTTTCAACAAAAATCAAACCACTGTGGGGGCCACAACATTTAATGTCCAGTATGTCCAGTATGTGATAATGTCCTAGTATAGGCTAGAAAATATAAACAAAATCGTAGATTTACTTTGCTCTGCTTTAAACTTTAGCTATAGTTGCTTTCCTCCCCTTTACCTCAGGAAACTTCTCCTCAAATGTTGAACAGTTTCTTGTAAAATGTCTCTTAACCTTCGACTGATTTACGAGGCTGAAGTCGCTTCTCATTCTCCAGCTTCTTATTCGAATTTTCCCATTCCACCTTAAATGGTGCCTGAGGTGCCAGAATGCAAACATGGCACCATTTAAGTTGGAACGGGACAATTCCAAAGAGAAGCTGACGTTTTCACAACTTTTTAGTGTTTGTCAGTTTCTCATTGCAGATGTAACGTATCAGGAAACCAACTGTGGTGCTCATAAATGCGAATAAGTCAGTTCATTTCCGAATGTTCAAGTAAGCGATGTCAAAGCTTCCACCCAAATTGGAAGTGAATTACCAACTCCGTCACAACTTTTATTGCCAAGATTTAGGGTCTGTTCGGTGTTGTTGAGAACCATGGCTTTTCTGCTAGGCTGCTGAGATTCAGCGTCCAGTGTCGAACATATTTTGCTGACACAGCGACCCCCCCACTCTGTACAACGAGACCAAAACTGAAAAATCACTGAGTCAAACGGGTAGGACGGCTGTAACGTGATGTGTGGACACCAATTGCCACAGAATCTTATTTCAATGCAACTGCGCATTTTATCGCAGATGAGTGGCAGCAGCGTCTCATGTGCTCCAAAGAAGCGCAGTGAATGAGAGCCTTCCAGTTCACTTACCACATCACTTCCATTTGATTTATTAATAAAAGACACTGGAATTAAATTCATTACGGACTGTTACAGATACTTTGCTTGAAAAGTACAAAGTTGTCACACAGTGAAAAAAGAAATCCTGTATAGAAAAAAAAGATGCAGAATTATTTTATAATCACATTGCAGCATCTGAATCGTAATCTAATCGAATCGTGAGGTGCCTAGAGATTCCCACCCCAAACACACCACACATACACCACACATACACCACACACCACACACACACAACACACACACCACACACACACCACACACACACACACACACACACACACACACACACACACACACACACACACACCACACACACATACACACACCACACATACACACACACCACACACACACACACACACCACTAAAGTACTCAGCTCATTATAGTATATATTATTAGTATTATTAGTATTAATAGCGTGGAGACTGTACCTGCTCCTCATTCACTAATGAACTCGGCTCATTATAGTATATATTATTAGTATTATTAGTATTAATATTGTGGAGGCTGTACCTGCGCCTCATTCACTAATGAACTCAGCTCATTATAGTATATTATTAGCATTATTAGTATTAATTGTGTGATCAGAGGCTGTTTCTTACCATGATTGAAGATGTCTGAGTCTGAGTGCAGATTATGAAGAGCAGAGGAGAAACTGATGCAGATTTATATAGATTATGACTCCACCCTCTTTGCAAAAAATATTATAATTCACTGTTCGCTGATTGGTTGAGATGTCTGTAGCCAGTTTCAGGCTGTTAAACAGCAAGAAAATATTTGGAAGATGCTGCCTGGACATTTCTAGAAATATCTCAGAATATTAGCACAGAATAATGTAATGACTGCACATAATGTAATAACAGAAATGTAATAAACACATAATGTAATAAATTGCCAATAATGTTAGTCTTACTTTAAAGGAACTGTGTATAATAACTGTGTAGTTACATATTAACAATGCATGCTAGCAACTAGTGGTGATATATTCAATGTTACAGATGGATTACACAAATGACATAGTACTGACATGGCAGTGATGTGGTAGTGACAGACATGACATGAACGTGATGTTGTAATGACTGTAGTGACATGTAGTGACACCCTAACTGAAGTTCTGGCTTTAATCTGTTCTGTACTGTGTAAATACTGTCACATTACAGAATATTATTTTAGTTTCATTCTTGGCTCCTTGTTTTTTTTTTTCAAAGGCTGAACTTTCACTGCTCTCTTTTCAAGCCAGAGAGAGAAAGAACTGATGAATAGATATAGCTGCATCTGAAAACTGAATGTGCAATGCAACAAGCATTTACTGAATAAAACATTTACCTGTTTAATAAACATAAAGGTAAATATGAAGGGTTGAGGGTTGTGTGGAGGAAATGAGCATCTTTACTCTGGCTGTATTCACAGCTCTCTCAGCTCGGCTTCTTCCTGATCCCTTGTTTTGATAAGCAACGTCTTTAAACCACCAGTAAACCCACAACATTCAGCTCTGAAACACAGAGACCTGCTTTAACCCTTAGAGGTCACAGTTATCTCCAGTGATATGCAGATCATGGTGTGGTTGTATATGGACTATTTCTGACTCGTAGCTCATTTTAACAAGTGGAGAAATTGTGTGTAAAGTGCGGAGTGTAAACTTTCAATATAAACTAAATTAGTGCTTCTAAGTAGAAGAAGAGATACTAAATTTTATTTTGAATATGATGAAATATTGTTGTTGTGTACAGTCCTGTTTCAGGGAAATAATGTTTTGCCACATTTTTATTATTTCCTATCATGTTTTTGAACAGAAATAGTCGGATCCACCCTGATGAAATTAGCTGTTAGCTGCAGTACAAAGCTAGTTGTAAATTAGCCACCAGTGTTTAGTGGTATAATACAGTTTTATTCAAAAAACAAAAAGATGTACCGACTGTTGTAAAATGCCATTAGTGCTGTTTGACTGGTTATTTTCATGATGAACACATTATGTAATGTGTCTCTGTATCCCTGTTTAATCTGCAAGATTTCCAGCTCTGTGGTGAAACATCTGTGACAGGTCAGAGTTACTGAGGGAAAATCTCTTTAGCTGGTACTAGAGGGGAACCCAAGCCCACCCACAAGCTACTCCAGATTGATGAAAACAGTTGCCAGTTGTCAGAATTTGGTGTGGGGTTCTCACAGGGTCAAACTCCTCCCTTGTGAAACTGTGAACTGTTTAAAGTTGATGCGGAAAAAAGTTCAAATGTTTAATCCACTGTATTTTAGTTTGGCCTCCATCTCTCAATAAGAGGTACAAGGTACCTATTAAACTGGCAGCTCAGTGCCTGTCAGTTTAGTGTCTTATTGTACTTTGCTAACATTACTACCAAACATGAGGGCCTTAACACAACTGAGAAGCCTGCAGTAGTGCGGCTAGGCTAAACATGCTAGCTGTAGTTGGTAAAGACATTCCTCTGCTCTCAGTGCTGCCTCAACAAGCCAACATGTTTCCACATCATCCACTGAGTAGAAAACCATTTAACAGGAGTAGAAAAACAATGATTGACCATCACCTAATGTTAAACTGTTAGCACTAGCATTAGCACACTGTGGCTAAAATTCCCTTTGCTTTTGAGCTTTCAGCTGTACTGACTCCACACACCCTGTCTTGACTCCAATTTTTTGTTATGTAAAGGTGCAAATGTACCTACACAGAACTTTGACAGCGTTTTACTGCTATTTCCATGAGGTTGAGCTACACTTCGCTGAAACTGATGTTAAGGAATGTCCATATTAAAGATAATTGAGTTCTGCTTTTTCCCTTTTCTAGATTTTACAACCCCATTTCCAAAAAAGTTGGAATGCTGTGAAAAATGTAAATAACAACAAAATTCAATGATGTAAAAATCATTTAAGCCCTATATTTCATTGAAAATGATTCAAAGACAACATATCAAATGTGAAAAATGAGAAATTGTGTGAAAAATATTTGCCCATTTTGAATTTGATGCCAACAACACATTCCAAAAAGTTGGGACAGCGGCAACAAAAGGCTGGTAAAGTTGTGTAATGCTAAAAAAACACCTGGTGGTTGATTAGCAACAGGTCAGTAACTTGTTTGGGTATAAAAGAGTCTTTCAGAAGTAAAGATGAGGAGGAGTTCACCACTCAGTGAAAAACTGCACAATCAAATAGTGCAACGATTCAAGAATAAAGTTTCTCGACATAAAATAGCAAAGAACTTTTGCTTGTCATCATATACGGCACATAATATCATTAAAAGTTTCAGAGAATCTGGAGAAATCTCTGTATGTAAGGGACAAGGCCAAAATTACAGTATTTGCTGGCTGTGATCAGACAGCA
Source organism: Colossoma macropomum (assembly GCF_904425465.1). NCBI lineage: Eukaryota > Metazoa > Chordata > Actinopteri > Characiformes > Serrasalmidae > Colossoma > Colossoma macropomum. The sequence continues at coordinate 14,210 of NW_023495990.1, read as the reverse complement.
CTGCATAAAAAACATTCATGATTCTGTAGCCCAAAGAAAAAATCATATATAAACAGGATCCAGAAATGCTGCCACCTTCTCTGGGCCTGAGCTCATTTAAAATGGACTAAGATGAAGTGGAAGAGTGTCCTGTGGCCTGCCAAATCAAATAATGGACACTGTGTCCTCTGGGCTAAAGACTACTCAGCTTGTTATCAGTGCACAGTTCAAAAGCCAGTATTCATGATGGTATAGGGGGGCATTAGTGCACATAGCATGGGTTTCTTGCACATCTCCGAAGGCACCATTAATGCTGAACGATGTATACATGTTTTGGCAACATATGCTGCCATCCAGACAACGTCTTTTTCAGAGAAGACCTTGGTTATTTCAGCAAGACAATGTCAAACCACATTCTGCATGTATTACAACAGCATTGCTCTGTATTAAAAGAGTCCAGATGCTAAACAAGCCTACCTGCAGTCCAGACCTGTCACCATTGAAAACATTTGGCACATTATAAAATGAGAAATATGACAAAGGAGACCCTGAACTGTTGAGGAGCTGTAATCCTATGATTTCACTTTCAAAACTACAGTAGTGTCTCCGCATTTCCCAAATGCTTATAGAGTGTTGATAAAAGAAGATGTGATGAAACACAGTGGTAAAAAAGCCCCCGTCCCACCTTTTTTGGAATGTGTTGTTGGCATCAAATTCAAAATGGGCATATATTTTTCAAAAACACAATAACATTTCTCAGTTTCAACATTTGATATGTTGTCTTTGTACTATTTTCAACGAAATAGAGGACGTTTTGTTTTTATTTACATTTTGCACAGCATCCCAACTTTTTTGGAAATGAGGTTGTAATATTCTACACCAATTTTAAAACCTTATTCTCTTTTCATGTTGCTCTTTGTTATTGTTTGCTATCTGGTGCGCACTAGAGGAGGGTGGGTTCCCCTTTTGAGTCTTGGTTCCTTTCAAAGTTTCTTCTTCTTGCTCTTAGGGAGTTTTTCCTACCACAGTCACCTTTGGCAATGCACATGGGGCTTGGATCCAGATTTTTCTGTAAAAAAGCACTATATACATAAAGTTTGACTTGACTTGACTAATTATTTTCCATGCTGACTAAAGGGCATTCATGCAGTCTGGAAGCAAAGTGCCAGGTACTCAAGCAGGGGTGGATTTTGAGTTTTTAGGCCCTGAACAGAGAACAGCAAACAGCTCCCACTTCAACCACAGGTTTTACCTTGGTTTACCCTGGATTTCCCCCCTCACTGGTACAGTGGGGTGCTGATTGGCTCAGCTTGTTCTAAAAAGAAGTGACAAAGAGTGAAAACTAATTTCTTCGTATCTGGAATGGAGGTCATGGGTCGGCTTGGTTGCTACCTTTCACCATCTATGTAATGTAAAAGAAAATGGAACTCATCTGACCAGGCAACCTTATTTCATCGCTCCAAGGTCCAGTTCAGATGCTGTTGTGCCCATTGTAGGCTCTTTCACTGGTGGACAGGGGTCAGCATGGTCATTCTGTCAGCTCTGCAGCTATGCAGCCCCATGCACAGCAGGGTGGGATGCACTGTGTGTTCTGACACATTCATCCTTTATCCATCGTCACAATTTTCTGTGCCACAGTAGCTCTTCTGTCAGTTCAGACTGGTTCCTTTGTCCCTACTAGGTCTACTGTTGGTAGGTACTCACTGCTGCTGACAGGAAGCACCTCTCAAGCCTTGCTCTTTCAGAGATGCTCTGATCCAGTCATAAGGCCCTTATCAAAGTCTCTGAAATCTCTCCTACATCCACCACATCCACTATGAGAACCAGCTGTTCACCTACTGTCTAATGTTTCTCAGACCTTCACATGTGCTGCTGTTACAAGACAATATTACCTAACTCATCTGTAATAGCTCATTATGTTTCGGCTCATCGGTTTACATTATCTCACCAGCTTCACCTGAGTCTTGAAATTAAACTATTTATGAGGTACCTGAAAAGATTTTTGAGTAGATTCATTGTTTTTGCTTGACATGATGTGTAACATGACAGGCCCAGTACAAATAGCAACCAATAGCATCTCCTGTAAAACCACAGGTACATTTCCAACACAAACTTTTCACACATGAAGTTCTCACATTTCTCACTTTGTCACAGGACATATGAGCATTAGTGCATACCAACAAGAATGCTGGGTTTTCAACTGTGCACTCACAACAATCTGAGTAGTGTTTAGCCCAGTGGATGCAATGTCTATAATTTCCAAAAAAAAATTTAATTCTTCCAACCACAGAACACTGTTCCACTTCAGTTCAGTCCATCTTAAATGAGCTTGGGCCCAGAGAAGGTGGCAGCATTTCTGGATCCTATTTATATATGGTTTCTTCTTTTCATGGTAGAGTTTTAAATTGCATTTGTGGATGCAGTGATTAACTGTTCACAGACTGTGGTTTTCAGAAGGGTTCCTGAGCCCATGTGTCACGCCTCCCTCCAGTCTGGCTGGAACTACAGCCAACTCGGCCACCTTGGACTTGATTTTCTAGAACTCCTCGCGATCCTGTATTTAACCTCTGTTTTACCATCACCATTTTGCTGTGCGTACCAAGACTTTCTTTATGTTCATTATCCAGTTTCCATGTATGACCCATTTTCAGTTTTTGACCTTATTTTTTGCCTTGTCCTTTTGCTCTGTTGTTGTTCTCTGATTTTCGACCTTTTCTTTCTGTATTACGACTGTGTTTTTGCGTCACCTCTTTGTTTATAAAACTCCTAGAACTAGCCTCATCTGTGATCGTCTGGTTCTTTCTGCCACTGTTACACCATGCAGTGATTTCCACTACAGATTCATGTCTGCTTTTAAGGCAGTGCTGCCTGAGGACCCAAAGATCACGGTCAGCCAATACTGGTTCTCGGCCTTGTCCCTTGCATACAGAGATTTCTCCAGATTCTCTACATTTTTTAATGATATTATGTACCATAGATACAGAAATCCCCAAGATCTTTGCTATTCTACATTGGTCTTGTGTATTATTTGCCTGTGCAGTCTTTCACAGAGTGGTGAACCCCTCCCCTATCTGAAGCAGGACTGTAAGTTGGCAGAATTTCAAGGCAGACTTTGTGCGCTCCTGAGACCAAGGCTGTCCAATTCAACAGGCAGTATAAGTCAGCTTTCTGCTAAGGTGCCTTACTTTGCCCGAATCTGAAGGCCTTGTTGCATGTATCCTTCTCAGTGAAGGCAGTCTCACAATACTGTTCACCAGCCAAGATCCATTGCATCAGTTTAATAAACATGGTGGATGGAGCAGCTATTTCTCATGACTGGAGTTTACAAATGTAATTTATTTCTTGTCTTATGTCTTTACTGTTTTAACTGACAACCGCATTTGTGTAACATATTTATATACAATATTTATGTGTACATGTGTTGTATATAAATATTTGTACATTGTTTTTAATCTTTAAGTCTTGTGGGTAAAGTCTTGTACAGAAAGAGTCCTCCACTCAGCATTGACGGCTTCAAACAGCTGAAAAACATTGCCGAGCTAGTTTTTATTTCATATGAGACCAAATATTCTCTATACAGTTTAAATCTGGACTCTTAGAAACCATTAGAATATTGGGGTTGGCCCAAAACTTCAGAATGTTTACTTTGAAAATGCCAAGTGAGTGTGTCAAAACAAATGAATGAAATTATCATCAGAAAACAGCTTGAGACTTTAACAAAAATGGGCGAATCTTCACTTACAGCCTTAACAGGGCATGTTTAGCTAAACACAGGCCAGCGCTAACTTTTCATATAAGTTTAGTCATGTGTACACAGTGCATGCGGAAACTTAGGTTTATGTTAGGTTATGATGTTTTGGCTCATTGGTGTACACGGTTTCACCAGCTTCACTCTGAATCCTGAACCTGAACCATTCAAAAAGTACCTGAATAGGTTTTTTGAGTAGACTTTGTTTTTGCTTCTCATGACGTGTAGCCTGACACACCCAGTACAGATGGCAACAGATAGCATCTCCTGTGAAACCACAGGTAAATTTACTGACAAAAGCTTTTCTCACATGAAGTTCTCACATTTCTCACTTTGTCACAGGAAGTATGAGAATGAGTCAGAGATCTATATTCAAATTAACACACAGGTCAAGGATAATGTCCATTACACAGTCAGCTCCAAAATACACTTTTGGTGTTGGTGAAAAAGGTCAAAAACTGTGATTGATTAGCACTGTTCATGGAAGCTTCACTGAAAAGCTGTATTTGAATAAGAAGGTTACAATCACAGAGTCATAGCGACATACAAAGCATGAGCAGCTGGACTTCAGGGTGGATCAGATTGGAACAGCTGGACTTCAGGTTTACAGATTGGCTCTGAACATTGTCATGTTAAAGGAGAGTACAAACTACTAAGCTACTACACTATTTAAGACACTATGACACTTATGGATTTGTGGAGCAACTAAATTTACAAACCCAGCTCTGAAAAGGTGGGACAGCAGATAAAATACAAATAAAAACAGAAAGAAGTGATTTATAAATCTACTTTGACCTGTAGTTGAATGAAACAGTACAAAGACAACATTGTCATGTTAAAGGAGAGTACAAACTACTAAGCTACTACACTATTTAAGACACTATGACACTTATGGATTTGTGGAGCAACTAAATTTACAAACCCAGCTCTGAAAAGGTGGGACAGCAGATAAAATACAAATAAAAAAAGAAAGAAGTGATTTATAAATCTACTTTGACCTGTAGTTGAATGAAACAGTACAAAGACAAGATTTCACAACTTTACTGTTTTGTAAAGATATGTAAAAACTTACAGATAGAGGCAATTTAAGACTAAGAACACTGTGAAATATTAAAAAACGTCTTGAACAGGTGATCCAGTCATGCTAGGGGATTTAGGAAAGGCCAATTCCTTTATAAGTGAGGACGGGTCAAGACCACAAATGCATTAGCAAAAACTCCAGCAATTTAAGAACAACATTCCTCAAACGTTGACTGCAAGGAATTTTGTTATTTCACCTAAAAATTAAGTACCACAAACAGGTGAAGTTAAGCTACAGGCAAAGATCAAGTTAATATAGCAGAGCTGTACTGGCTGGCCAGTCATTCTCCCTAAGAGTGGACTATAGTCTTGAAATTAAACTATTTATGAGGTACCTGAAAAGATTTTTGAGTAGATTCATTGTTTTTGCTTGACATGATATGTAACATGACAGGCCTAGTACAAATAGCAACCGATAGCATCTCATGTGAAACCGCAGGTACATTTCCAATACAAACTTTTCACACATGAAGTTCTCACATTTCTCACTTTGTCACAGGACATATGAGCATTAGTGCATACCAACAAAAATGCTGGGTTTTCAACTGAGCACTCACAACAATCTGAGTAGTGTTTAGCCCTGTGGATGCAATGTCTATAATTTCCAAAACAGAAAATTTTAATTTGTCCAACCACAGAACACTTTCCACTTCAGTTCAGTCTATGTTAAGTTAGCTTGGGCCCAGAGAAGGTGGCAGCATTTCTGGATCCTATTTATATATGGTTTCTTCTTTGCATGGTAGAGTTTTAAATTGCATTTGTGAATGCAGTGATTAACTGTTCACAGACTGTGTTTTTCAGAAGGGTTCCTGAGCCCATGTGTCACGCCTCCCTCCAGTCTGGCTGGAACTACAGCCAACTCGGCCACCTCTGACTTGATTTTCTAGAACTCCTCGCGATCCTGTATTTAACCTCTGTTTTACCATCACCATTTTGCTGTGCGTACCAAGACTTTCTTTATGTTCATTATCCAGTTTCCATGTATGACCCATTTTCAGTTTTTGACCTTATTTTTTGCCTTGTCCTTTTGCTCTGTTGTTGTTGTCTGATTTTCGACCTTTTCTTTCTGTATTACGACTGTGTTTTTGCGTCACCTCTTTGTTTATAAAACTCCTAGAACTAGCCTCATCTGTGATCGTCTGGTTCTTTCTGCCACTGTTACACCATGCAGTGATTTCCACTACAGATTCATGTCTGCTTTTAAGGCAGTGCTGCCTGAGGACCCAAAGATCACGGTCAGCCAATACTGGTTCTCGGCCTTGTCCCTTGCATACAGAGATTTCTCCAGATTCTCTACATCTTTTAATGATATTAGGTACCATAGATACAGAAATCCCCAAGATCTTTGCTATTCTACATTGGTCTTGTGTATTATTTTCCTGTGCAGTGTTTCACAGAGTGGTGAACCCCTCCCCTATCTGAAGCAGGACTGTTGGCAGTTGGCAGAATTTCAAGGCAGCCTTGGTGCGCTCCTGAGACCAAGGCTGTCCAATTCAACAGGCAGTATAAGTCAGCTTTCTGCTAAGGTGCCTTACTTTGCCTGAATCTGAGGGCCTTGTTGCATGTATCCTTCTCAGTGAAGGCAGTCCCACAATACTGTTCACCAGCCAAAGGTTCCATTGCATCAGTTTAATAATCATGGTAGATGGAGTGGCCATTTCTGAAGGCTGAGGAGTTTACAAATGTAATTTATTTCTTGTCTTATGTCTTCACTCTTTTAACCGACAACCATATTTGTGTAACATATTTATATACAATATTTCTGTGTAAATGTGTTTTATATATAAATATGTGTACATTTTTTAAAATCTTTAAGTCTTGTGGGTAAAGTCTTGTATGGAAAGAGTCCTCCACTCAGCACTGACGGCTTCAAACAGCTGAAAAACATTGCCGAGCTAGTTTGTATTTCATGTGAGACTAAATATTCTCTATACAGTTTAAATCTGAACTCTGACCAGCCAGAACTATCAGCAGAAATTATTGGTATATTGAGGTTGGCCCAAAACTTCAGGATGTCTACTTTGAAAATGCCAAGTGAGCGCATCAAAACAAACAAATTAAATTATCATCAGAAAACAAATGGGTAAATCTTCACTTGCAGCCTTAACAGGGCATGTTTAGTTAAACACAGGCCAGTGCTAACTTTTTATATAAGTGTAGTCATGTGTACACAGTGCATGCAGAAACTTAAACTTAATCTTAAATGAATCAACCTTGGCAGCATCAACTATTTCCATGAGGTTGAGCATTGATTTGCTGAAACTGATGTTATTAAAGATAATTGTTGTACATGTTGACTAAAAGCCACTCGTACAGTCTGAGGGCAAAACATCTCGCCATAATGACTTGGCCCTTGTCGAAACGTGCACATTTCTCCTGCATCCACCAGGTCGACTATAAGGCTCGACTGTTCACTTCCTGTCTATTATATCCCAAACCTTCATATATGTCATTGTTATGAGACAGTCAGTGTCATTCACTTCATCTGTGAGTGCTCATGATGTTTTGGCTCATTGGTGTACACGGTTTCACCAGCTTCACTCTGAATCCTGAACCTGAACCATTCAAAAAGTACCTGAATAGGTTTTTTTTGAGTAGACCTTGTTTTTGCTTGTCATGACGTGTAGCCTGACACACCCAGTACAGATGGCAACAGATAGGATCTCCTGTGAAACCACAGGTAAATTTACTGACAAAAGCTTTTCTCACATGAAGTTCTCACATTTCTCACTTTGTCACAGGACGTATGAGAATGAGTCAGAGATCTATATTCAAATTAACACACAGGTCAAGGATAATGTCCATTACACAGTCAGCTCCAAAATATGCTTTTGCTGTTGGTGAAAAAGGTCAAAAACTGTGATTGATTAGCACTGTTCATGGAAGCTTCACTGAAAAGCTGTATTTGAATAAGAAGGTTACAATCAAAGAGTCATAGCGACATACAAAGCGTGAGCAGCTGGACTTCAGGGTGGATCAGATTGGAACAGCTGGACTTCAGGTTTACAGATTGGCTCAGAACATTGTCATGTTAAAGGAGAGTACAAACTACTAAGCTGTCACTATTTAAGACACTATGACACTTATGGATTTGTGGAGCAACTAAATTTACAAACCCAGCTCTGAAAAGGTGGGACAGCAGATAAAATACAAATAAAAACAGAAAGAAGTGATTTATAAATCTACTTTGACCTGTAGTTGAATGAAACAGTACAAAGACAAGATTTCACAACTTTACTGTTTTGTAAAGATATGTAAAAACTTACAGATAGAGGCAATTTAAGACTAAGAACACTGTGAAATATTAAAAAACGTCTTGAACAGGTGATCCAGTCATGCTAGGGGATTTAGGAAAGGCCAATTCCTTTATAAGTGAGGACGGGTCAAGACCACAAATGCATTAGCAAAAACTCCAGCAATTTAAGAACAACATTCCTCAAACGTTGACTGCAAGGAATTTTGTTATTTCACCTAAAAATTAAGTACCACAAACAGGTGAAGTTAAGCTACAGGCAAAGATCAAGTTAATATAGCAGAGCTGTACTGGCTGGCCAGTCATTCTCCCTAAGAGTGGACTATAGTCTTGAAATTAAACTATTTATGAGGTACCTGAAAAGATTTTTGAGTAGATTCATTGTTTTTGCTTGACATGATATGTAACATGACAGGCCTAGTACAAATAGCAACCGATAGCATCTCATGTGAAACCGCAGGTACATTTCCAATACAAACTTTTCACACATGAAGTTCTCACATTTCTCACTTTGTCACAGGACATATGAGCATTAGTGCATACCAACAAAAATGCTGGGTTTTCAACTGAGCACTCACAACAATCTGAGTAGTGTTTAGCCCTGTGGATGCAATGTCTATAATTTCCAAAACAGAAAATTTTAATTTGTCCAACCACAGAACACTTTCCACTTCAGTTCAGTCTATGTTAAGTTAGCTTGGGCCCAGAGAAGGTGGCAGCATTTCTGGATCCTATTTATATATGGTTTCTTCTTTGCATGGTAGAGTTTTAAATTGCATTTGTGGATGCAGTGATTAACTGTTCACAGACTGTGTTTTTCAGAAGGGTTCCTGAGCCCATGTGTCACGCCTCCCTCCAGTCTGGCTGGAACTACAGCCAACTCGGCCACCTCTGACTTGATTTTCTAGAACTCCTCGCGATCCTGTATTTAACCTCTGTTTTACCATCACCATTTTGCTGTGCGTACCAAGACTTTCTTTATGTTCATTATCCAGTTTCCATGTATGACCCATTTTCAGTTTTTGACCTTATTTTTTGCCTTGTCCTTTTGCTCTGTTGTTGTTGTCTGATTTTCGACCTTTTCTTTCTGTATTACGACTGTGTTTTTGCGTCACCTCTTTGTTTATAAAACTCCTAGAACTAGCCTCATCTGTGATCGTCTGGTTCTTTCTGCCACTGTTACACCATGCAGTGATTTCCACTACAGATTCATGTCTGCTTTTAAGGCAGTGCTGCCTGAGGACCCAAAGATCACGGTCAGCCAATACTGGTTCTCGGCCTTGTCCCTTGCATACAGAGATTTCTCCAGATTCTCTACATCTTTTAATGATATTAGGTACCATAGATACAGAAATCCCCAAGATCTTTGCTATTCTACATTGGTCTTGTGTATTATTTTCCTGTGCAGTGTTTCACAGAGTGGTGAACCCCTCCCCTATCTGAAGCAGGACTGTTGGCAGTTGGCAGAATTTCAAGGCAGCCTTGGTGCGCTCCTGAGACCAAGGCTGTCCAATTCAACAGGCAGTATAAGTCAGCTTTCTGCTAAGGTGCCTTACTTTGCCTGAATCTGAGGGCCTTGTTGCATGTATCCTTCTCAGTGAAGGCAGTCCCACAATACTGTTCACCAGCCAAAGGTTCCATTGCATCAGTTTAATAATCATGGTAGATGGAGTGGCCATTTCTGAAGGCTGAGGAGTTTACAAATGTAATTTATTTCTTGTCTTATGTCTTTACTCTTTTAACCGACAACCATATTTGTGTAACATATTTATATACAATATTTCTGTGTAAATGTGTTTTATATATAAATATGTGTACATTTTTTAAAATCTTTAAGTCTTGTGGGTAAAGTCTTGTATGGAAAGAGTCCTCCACTCAGCACTGACGGCTTCAAACAGCTGAAAAACATTGCCGAGCTAGTTTGTATTTCATGTGAGACTAAATATTCTCTATACAGTTTAAATCTGAACTCTGACCAGCCAGAACTATCAGCAGAAATTATTGGTATATTGAGGTTGGCCCAAAACTTCAGGATGTCTACTTTGAAAATGCCAAGTGAGCGCATCAAAACAAACAAATTAAATTATCATCAGAAAACAAATGGGTAAATCTTCACTTGCAGCCTTAACAGGGCATGTTTAGTTAAACACAGGCCAGTGCTAACTTTTTATATAAGTGTAGTCATGTGTACACAGTGCATGCAGAAACTTAAACTTAATCTTAAATGAATCAACCTTGGCAGCATCAACTATTTCCATGAGGTTGAGCATTGATTTGCTGAAACTGATGTTATTAAAGATAATTGTTGTACATGTTGACTAAAAGCCACTCGTACAGTCTGAGGGCAAAACATCTCGCCATAATGACTTGGCCCTTGTCGAAACGTGCACATTTCTCCTGCATCCACCAGGTCGACTATAAGGCTCGACTGTTCACTTCCTGTCTATTATATCCCAAACCTTCATATATGTCATTGTTATGAGACAGTCAGTGTCATTCACTTCATCTGTGAGTGCTCATGATGTTTTGGCTCATTGGTGTACACGGTTTCACCAGCTTCACTCTGAATCCTGAACCTGAACCATTCAAAAAGTACCTGAATAGGTTTTTTTTGAGTAGACCTTGTTTTTGCTTGTCATGACGTGTAGCCTGACACACCCAGTACAGATGGCAACAGATAGCATCTCCTGTGAAACCACAGGTAAATTTACTGACAAAAGCTTTTCTCACATGAAGTTCTCACATTCCTCACTTTGTCACAGGAAGTATGAGAATGAGTCAGAGATCTATATTCAAATTAACACACAGGTCAAGGATAATGTCCATTACACAGTCAGCTCCAAAATATGCTTTTGCTGTTGGTGAAAAACATAAAATATTGTGGTTGATTAGCACAAACTGTTCATGGAAGCTGCACTGAAAAGCTGTATTTGAATAAGAAGGTTACAATCAAAGAGTCATAGCGACATACAAAGCGTGAGCAGCCGGATTTCAGGGTGGATCAGATTGGAACAGCTGGACTTCAGGTTTACAGATTGGCTCAGAACATCGTCATGTTAAAGGAGAGTACAAACTACTAAGCTGTCACTATTTAAGACACTATGACACTTATGGATTTGTGGAGCAACTAAATTTACAAACCCAGTTCTGAAAAGGTGGGACAGCAGATAAAATACAAATACAAACAGAAAGAAGTGATTTATAAATCTACTTTGACCTGTAGTTGAATAAAACAGTACAAAGACAAGATTTCACAACTTTACTGTTTTTTTGTAAAGATATGTGAAAACATTGGGATAGAGGCAATTTAAGACCAAGAACACTGTGAAATATGCAAAAACATCTTGAACAGGTGATCCAGTCATGCTAGGGGATTTAGGAAAGGCCAATTCCTTTATAAGTGAGGACGGGTCAAGACCACAAATGCATCAGCAAAATCTCCAGCAATTTAAGAACAACATTCCTCAAATGGGGACTGCAAGGAATTTGGTTATTTCACCTAAAAATTAAGTACCATAAACAGGTGAAGTTAAGCTACAGGCAAAGATCAAGTTAATATAGCAGAGCTGTACTGGCTGGCCAGGCAATCTCCCTTAAAGTGGACTATAGACAGAACCAAGGAAAAGAAATAAACAAACCGTTTTAAGCTCAAAGCGAAATAGCTATCTTAGCTGTGTTGGAGTCAAGAGTTTGGCTCTTAAATGTTTTATCTCTTGTATTAAACATAGAACCTTTTCAGTTAACATTGGGAAATACTCATCTGCATCTGTGCCTATGACATCTGGGGTTCCACAGGGGTCCATTTTAGGCCCCGTCCTTTTTTGTTCTATATGTTCCTCGTTGGCCAAATTATTTGTGAACATAACATCTCATATCATTGTTATGTAGATGATCTACAATGGCACTTTGAACAGGCCAGCCCCATCTGTGACTGCTTCTAAAACCAAGCTTGAACAGAGGTGGTGATCAGAAGGTGGGAATCCTTTTTGTGTTTTATTGTAAAGCACTTTGGTTTTAAATGTGCTAAATAAATAAAATTTACTTGCTAGTCAAAAAATGAAAGAAAAGCCACAGTTAAAAGAACTAAAAGGCAGTTCAACCAAATAAACCATCAGAACAGCCAACAATGAAGAGAACAAGTACAGAGTCACTCTGTAAGTAGCAGAGAAACACAGAGCTAACAGAGGCTAACAGGCCCATCAAAAGAACTGAACAAAGTCTTAATAGTTTTGTCTTAACAAAGCTGACAAGGCCATAAAGCTAACAGGTAAACAAGCTTCTAAAGCTAAGAATGATAAGGAAGCTAACAAAGAAGCCAGAGCCCAAACCAAGAGCTGAGATGGTGTCACAAGATACCCAGGGATGACGATGAAGCACTGCTTTTAGTCTGAGGACCGCCTCCTTGGTGTTAGATCTGTGAGCTGATTGGCCAAATGTCCTTAAGACAATGATGATTGGCATCCCAAGTAACCAGTGAAGGAAAGAGAGAGCTAAAAAGACAGGATACAAGAAACCGAGGGAGGAAAAAGTACAAACACTCACAGACACTGATGTGTCTTCAGGTTTGGAGAACGTTACCTGCCTGACTGCACTGTGCCAGCTGTAGAGTTTGGTGGAGGAGGGATGATGATATGGGGGTGTTTTTCAGGGGTTGACTGGTTTAATTCAGCTCTAATAAACTCTCTCAGTGAAACAAACTGAGAGATTTCTCATCAATTTCTCAATAATTCTCATCAAATTAAACCTCATAAACACTTCAAATCAGCTTCTGTTCAACTGTTTACTGTGTTGTTTACATGATCAGCTAAACAATAATGAACTTATTAGGATAATCAACAAAACTCCAGAGTAAATCATCTTCACTGCTTCACAGATCTGAATAAACAGTGGATCTACATTAATGTGATCAGCTGTTAGTGTTTCTGAGGTCACTGTGCTGCTGGGTTTGGATGAGCTGACCATCATAGAGCTCACAGACATTAGATACTGACCTTTAAAGCAGTGCTCTACTGACCTCTAGTGGTCAGAGATGTGAACTGCAGTTAGTGAGTGTTCTCTGCAGTAGAGCTGTGCTGTCCTGAGAGGAATTTCTCTCAGTGTGTGTGTGTGTGTGTGTGTGTGTGTGATTGTAAATCATCCTTAGAGGAGTTGATGTCCAGGCATTCTTCAGTGTTGCTGTTTTCTAGAGCCAGAAGACCTCAAAGTCATTTTCTACATGTCTAAACTTCACTGTTAGATCTTCAGGCTCATCTCGATGGTGGACAAAAGCTTTTTACCCTTCATGCAGTTTAATAACTCTGAGCCCAAACTAAATGCAGCTCTCTTTATTTTTCCAGTTTAAACCAGTTTTCTTAAAGGGGGAGTTACTGATGGAGGAAATCAGCCTTTTTCATTGTTCTTCAGTACAGCAGTTCATGGGGGCTGTTGGGCTGTTGGTTTGACCAGCAGAAGGTGCTCAGAGTGGAAGATTGAGTCTCTGGAGTTGCACCAATCAGCCGTTTCCTGAATATGAACTCTGCTACCAACAGTGAGGTTGGTGGATTGGGGTTTAGAGTGTGGCAGTTTTGGGTTTGGGGTTTGAGGATTTAGGGGTTTGAGATTGGTGGGGTTGGGGGCTTAGGGTTGGTGGGTTTAGGGTTGGAGGGGTGGGAAATTGTCAGGCAGGAAGTTATCAGCCTGTTTATCTGACCTTCAGGCCAGATTTAAGCTCTACTCTGGTTCAAAAACAGCTGCTAAACAAACTGAACTCTCAGTGAAAATAATAACAGAAACAGTCTTTGTTTACAGTCAAAAGTCGACACATTAAGCTTAAACTCACATTCACTCTACACACACAATGATCATCCATCGGATTATAAATTTGGGTCCAGGCATTGTTCAGCTGCTCTGCCTCCACTGAAGCAAAGCTGACATGTGTAGTGAGTATTATTGACGTGAGGATTTTGGTAACAGCGGTAGAGAAATCTGTTATTATTGTTTCTCTCTATTTTTCTAAGGTTTTCCTCCAGGTGAACGTTCCCTTGATCTCTTTCAAATATTCTGTTGTAGACGAAAGCTTTTGGGCCTTGGCGGAGTCTGATCATGTTGAGGGCAGCGAGGATGTTACGGTCGTTGTTCTCGTTTAAGCAGGTTCTTGTACAGGGGGAGTTG